>NW_027310219.1:12500-22500 GCF_047496795.1 Chiloscyllium punctatum | reverse complement strand
AGGGGACACACACACAGAGACGGAGAGAGAGAGGGGCACACACACAGAGACAGAGAGAGAGGGGACACACAGAGACAGAGAGAGAGGGGGCACACACAGAGACAGAGAGTGAGGGGGCACACACAGAGACAGAGAGTGAGGGGCACACACAGAGAGACAGAGAGAGAGGGGACACACACAAAGAGACAGAGAGAGGGGCACACACACAGAGACAGAGAGAGAGGGGACACACACACACAGAGACAGAGAGAGAGGGGACACACACAGAGACAGAGAGAGAGGGGGGCACACACACAGAGACAGAGAGAGAGGGGACACACACAGAGACAGAGAGAGACACACAGAGACAGAGAGAGAGGGGCACACACAGAGAGACAGAGAGAGAGGGGGGCACACTCACAGAGACAGAGAGAGAGGGGACACACACAGAGACAGAGAGAGACACACAGAGACAGAGAGAGAGGGGCACACACACAGAGACAGAGAGAGGGGCACACACACACAGAGACAGAGAGAGAGGGGACACACACACACAGAGACAGAGAGACACCCACAGAGACAGAGAGAGGGCACACACACAGAGACAGAGAGAGAGGGGACACACACAGAGACAGAGAGAGAGGGGCACACACACAGAGACAGAGAGAGAGGGGCACACACACAGAGACAGAGAGAGACACAGAGAGACAGAGAGAGAGGGGACACACACACACAGAGACAGAGAGAGGGGGGCACACACACAGAGACAGAGAGAGAGGACACACACACAGAGACAGAGAGAGGGGGGACACACACAGAGAGACAGAGAGAGAGGGGACACACACACAGAGAGACAGAGAGAGAGGGACACACACACAGAGAGACAGAGAGAGAGGGGCACACACACAGAGAGACAGAGAGAGAGGGGCACACACACAGAGAGAGACAGAGAGAGAGGGACACACACACACAGAGACAGAGAGAGAGGGGCACACACACAGAGACAGAGAGAGAGGGGACACACAGAGAGACAGAGAGAGAGGGGACACACACACAGAGAGACAGAGAGAGAGGGGACACACAGAGAGACAGAGAGAGAGGGGACACACACACAGAGAGACAGAGAGAGAGGGGCACACACAGAGACAGAGAGAGAGGGGGCACACACAGAGAGACAGAGAGAGAGGGGAACACACAGAGACAGAGAGAGAGGGGCACACACACAGAGACAGAGAGAGAGGGGACACACAGAGAGACAGAGAGAGAGGGGACACACACACAGAGACAGAGAGAGGGGGGCACACACAGAGACAGAGAGAGGGGGGCACACACAGAGACAGAGAGAGGGGGGACACACACAGAGACAGAGAGAGAGGGGACACACACACAGAGACAGAGAGAGAGGGGACACACACACAGAGACAGAGAGAGGGGGGCACACACAGAGACAGAGAGAGGGGGGCACACACAGAGACAGAGAGAGAGGGGCACACACACAGAGACAGAGAGAGGGGGGACACACACAGAGAGACAGAGAGAGAGGGGACACACACACACAGAGACAGAGAGAGAGGGACACACACACAGAGAGACAGAGAGAGAGGGGCACACACACAGAGAGACAGAGAGAGAGGGGCACACACACAGAGAGAGACAGAGAGAGAGGGACACACACACAGAGAGAGACAGAGAGAGAGGGACACACACACACAGAGACAGAGAGAGAGGGGCACACACACAGAGACAGAGAGAGAGGGGCACACACACAGAGAGACAGAGAGAGAGGGGACACACACACAGAGAGACAGAGAGAGAGGGGCACACACAGAGACAGAGAGAGAGGACACACACACAGAGACAGAGAGAGGGGGGACACACACAGAGAGACAGAGAGAGAGGGGACACACACACACAGAGACAGAGAGAGAGGGACACACACACAGAGAGACAGAGAGAGAGGGGCACACACACAGAGAGACAGAGAGAGAGGGGCACACACACAGAGAGAGACAGAGAGAGAGGGACACACACACACAGAGACAGAGAGAGAGGGGACACACACAGAGACAGAGAGAGAGGGGCACACACACAGAGACAGAGAGAGAGGGGACACACAGAGAGACAGAGAGAGAGGGGACACACACACACAGAGACAGAGAGAGAGGGGCACACACAGAGACAGAGAGAGAGGGGGCACACACAGAGAGACAGAGAGAGAGGGGCACACACAGAGACAGAGAGAGAGGGGCACACACACAGAGACAGAGAGAGAGGGGACACACAGAGAGACAGAGAGAGAGGGGACACACACACAGAGACAGAGAGAGGGGGGCACACACAGAGACAGAGAGAGGGGGGCACACACAGAGACAGAGAGAGAGGGGCACACACAGAGACAGAGAGAGAGGGGACACACACAGAGACAGAGAGAGAGGGGCACACACAGAGAGAGAGAGAGAGAGGGGACACACACACAGAGACAGAGAGAGAGGGGCACACACACAGAGAGACAGAGAGAGAGGGGCACACACACAGAGACAGAGAGAGACACAGAGAGACAGAGAGAGAGGGGACACACACACACAGAGACAGAGAGAGGGGGGACACACACAGAGAGACAGAGAGAGAGGGGACACACACACAGAGAGACAGAGAGAGAGGGGCACACACAGAGACAGAGACAGAGGGGACACACACAGAGACAGAGAGAGAGGGGCACACACACAGAGAGAGAGAGAGAGAGGGGCACACACACAGAGACAGAGAGAGACACAGAGAGACAGAGAGAGAGGGGACACACACACACAGAGACAGAGAGAGGGGGGACACACACAGAGAGACAGAGAGAGAGGGGACACACACACAGAGAGACAGAGAGAGAGGGACACACACACAGAGAGACAGAGAGAGAGGGGCACACACAGAGAGACAGAGAGAGAGGGGACACACACAGAGACAGAGAGAGAGGGGACACACACAGAGACAGAGAGAGACAGAGAGAGAGGGACACACACACAGAGAGACAGAGAGAGAGGGGCACACACACAGAGACAGAGAGAGAGAGGGGCACACACACAGAGAGAGAGGGGACACACACACAGAGACAGAGAGAGGGGACACACACAGAGACAGAGAGAGGGGGGCACACACACAGAGACAGAGAGAGGGGGCACACACACAGAGACAGAGAGAGAGGGGACACACACAGAGACAGAGAGAGAGAGGGGCACACACACAGAGACAGAGAGAGAGGGGACACACACACACAGAGACGGAGAGAGAGGGGCACACACACACAGAGACAGAGAGAGAGGGGACACACACAGAGACAGAGAGAGAGGGGCACACACAGAGACAGAGAGAGAGGGGCACACACACAGAGAGACAGAGAGAGAGGGGACACACACAGAGAGACAGAGAGAGAGGGACACACACACAGAGACAGAGAGAGAGGGGCACACACACAGAGACAGAGAGAGAGGGGCACACACACACAGAGAGACAGAGAGAGAGGGGCACACACACACACAGACAGAGAGAGGGTGGCACACACACAGACAGAGAGAGGGTGGCACACACACAGACAGAGAGAGGGTGGCACACACACAGAGACAGAGAGAGAGGGGGGCACACACACAGAGACAGAGAGAGAGGGGCACACACACACAGAGACAGAGAGAGAGGGGACACACACAGAGACAGAGAGAGAGGGGGCACACACAGAGAGACAGAGAGAGAGGGGCACACACAGAGAGACAGAGAGAGAGGGGCACACACACAGAGACAGAGAGAGGGGGGCACACACACACAGAGATAGAGAGAGACACACAGAGACAGAGAGAGAGGGGACACACACACAGAGACAGAGAGAGAGGCACACACACAGAGACAGAGAGAGAGGGGGCACACACAGAGACAGAGAGAGAGGGGCACACACAGAGACAGAGAGAGAGGGGCACACACAGAGACAGAGAGAGGGGGACACACACAGAGACAGAGAGAGGGGGACACACACACAGAGACAGAGAGAGAGGGGCACACACACAGAGACAGAGAGAGAGGGGACACACACAGAGAGACAGAGAGAGAGGGGCACACACACAGAGAGACAGAGAGGGGCACACACACAGAGAGAGAGAGAGAGAGAGAGGGGCACACACACAGAGACAGAGAGAGGGGGACACACACACAGAGACAGAGAGAGAGGGGCACACACACAGAGACAGAGAGAGAGGGGACACACACAGAGAGACAGAGAGAGGGGGGACACACACAGAGAGACAGAGAGAGAGGGACACACACACAGAGAGACAGAGAGAGAGGGGCACACACACAGAGAGACAGAGAGAGAGGGGCACACACACAGAGAGAGACAGAGAGAGAGGGACACACACACACAGAGACAGAGAGAGAGGGGACACACACAGAGACAGAGAGAGAGGGGCACACACACAGAGACAGAGAGAGAGGGGACACACAGAGAGACAGAGAGAGAGGGGACACACACACACAGAGACAGAGAGAGAGGGGCACACACAGAGACAGAGAGAGAGGGGGCACACACAGAGAGACAGAGAGAGAGGGGCACACACAGAGACAGAGAGAGAGGGGCACACACACAGAGACAGAGAGAGAGGGGACACACAGAGAGACAGAGAGAGAGGGGACACACACACAGAGACAGAGAGAGGGGGGCACACACAGAGACAGAGAGAGGGGGGCACACACAGAGACAGAGAGAGAGGGGCACACACAGAGACAGAGAGAGAGGGGACACACACAGAGACAGAGAGAGAGGGGCACACACACAGAGAGAGAGAGAGAGGGGACACACACACAGAGACAGAGAGAGAGGGGCACACACACAGAGAGACAGAGAGAGAGGGGCACACACACAGAGACAGAGAGAGACACAGAGAGACAGAGAGAGAGGGGACACACACACACAGAGACAGAGAGAGGGGGGACACACACAGAGAGACAGAGAGAGAGGGGACACACACACAGAGAGACAGAGAGAGAGGGGCACACACAGAGACAGAGACAGAGGGGACACACACAGAGACAGAGAGAGAGGGGCACACACACAGAGAGAGAGAGAGAGAGGGGCACACACACAGAGACAGAGAGAGACACAGAGAGACAGAGAGAGAGGGGACACACACACACAGAGACAGAGAGAGGGGGGACACACACAGAGAGACAGAGAGAGAGGGGACACACACACAGAGAGACAGAGAGAGAGGGACACACACACAGAGAGACAGAGAGAGAGGGGCACACACAGAGAGACAGAGAGAGAGGGGACACACACAGAGACAGAGAGAGAGGGGACACACACAGAGACAGAGAGAGACAGAGAGAGAGGGACACACACACAGAGAGACAGAGAGAGAGGGGCACACACACAGAGACAGAGAGAGAGAGGGGCACACACACAGAGAGAGAGGGGACACACACACAGAGACAGAGAGAGGGGACACACACAGAGACAGAGAGAGGGGGGCACACACACAGAGACAGAGAGAGGGGGCACACACACAGAGACAGAGAGAGAGGGGACACACACAGAGACAGAGAGAGAGAGGGGCACACACACAGAGACAGAGAGAGAGGGGACACACACACACAGAGACGGAGAGAGAGGGGCACACACACACAGAGACAGAGAGAGAGGGGACACACACAGAGACAGAGAGAGAGGGGCACACACAGAGACAGAGAGAGAGGGGCACACACACAGAGAGACAGAGAGAGAGGGGACACACACAGAGAGACAGAGAGAGAGGGACACACACACAGAGACAGAGAGAGAGGGGCACACACACAGAGACAGAGAGAGAGGGGCACACACACACAGAGAGACAGAGAGAGAGGGGCACACACACACACAGACAGAGAGAGGGTGGCACACACACAGACAGAGAGAGGGTGGCACACACACAGACAGAGAGAGGGTGGCACACACACAGAGACAGAGAGAGAGGGGGGCACACACACAGAGACAGAGAGAGAGGGGCACACACACACAGAGACAGAGAGAGAGGGGACACACACAGAGACAGAGAGAGAGGGGGCACACACAGAGAGACAGAGAGAGAGGGGCACACACAGAGAGACAGAGAGAGAGGGGCACACACACAGAGACAGAGAGAGGGGGGCACACACACACAGAGATAGAGAGAGACACACAGAGACAGAGAGAGAGGGGACACACACACAGAGACAGAGAGAGAGGCACACACACAGAGACAGAGAGAGAGGGGGCACACACAGAGACAGAGAGAGAGGGGCACACACAGAGACAGAGAGAGAGGGGCACACACAGAGACAGAGAGAGGGGGACACACACAGAGACAGAGAGAGGGGGACACACACACAGAGACAGAGAGAGAGGGGCACACACACAGAGACAGAGAGAGAGGGGACACACACAGAGAGACAGAGAGAGAGGGGCACACACACAGAGAGACAGAGAGGGGCACACACACAGAGAGAGAGAGAGAGAGAGAGAGGGGCACACACACAGAGACAGAGAGAGAGGGGGGCACACACACAGAGACAGAGAGAGGGGACACACACAGAGAGACAGAGAGAGAGGGGACACACACACAGAGACAGAGAGAGAGGGGACACACACAGAGACAGAGAGAGAGGGGCACACACAGAGACAGAGAGAGAGGGGCACACACAGAGACTGAGAGAGAGGGGCACACACAGAGACTGAGAGAGAGGGGCGCACACACAGAGACTGAGAGAGAGGGGCGCACACACAGAGACAGAGAGAGAGGGGACACACACACACAGAGACAGAGAGAGGGGGGCACACACACAGAGAGACAGAGAGAGAGGGGGGCACACACAGAGAGACCGAGAGAGAGGGGCACACACACAGAGACAGAGAGAGAGGGGACACACACACAGAGACAGAGAGAGAGGGGCACACACAGAGAGAGAGGGGCACACACACAGAGAGAGAGAGAGAGAGGGGCACACACACAGAGACAGAGAGAGAGGGGCACACACACAGAGAGACAGAGAGAGAGGGGCACACACACAGAGACAGAGAGAGGGGGCACACACACAGAGAGACAGAGAGAGAGGGGCACACACACAGAGACAGAGAGAGAGGGGCACACACACAGAGAGACAGAGAGAGAGGGGCACACACACAGAGAGACAGAGAGAGAGGGGCACACACACAGAGACAGAGAGAGAGGGGACACACACACACAGAGACAGAGAGAGGGGCACACACACACAGAGACAGAGAGAGAGGGGGCACACACACAGAGACAGAGAGAGAGGGGCACACACAGAGAGAGACAGAGAGAGAGGGGCACACACAGAGAGAGACAGAGAGAGGGGCACACACACAGAGACAGAGAGAGAGGGGACACACACACACAGAGACAGAGAGAGGGGCACACACACAGAGACAGAGAGAGAGGGGCACACACACAGAGACAGAGAGAGAGGGGCACACACAGAGAGACAGAGAGAGAGGGACACACACACAGAGACAGAGAGAGAGGGGCACACACACAGAGAGACAGAGAGAGAGGGGACACACACACACAGAGACAGAGAGAGGGGCACACACACAGAGACAGAGAGAGAGGGGACACACACACACAGAGACAGAGAGAGGGGCACACACACACAGAGACGGAGAGAGGGGCACACACACACAGAGACGGAGAGAGAGGGGACACACACACACAGAGACAGAGAGAGGGGCACACACACAGAGACAGAGAGAGAGGGGACACACACACAGAGACAGAGAGAGAGGGGACACACACAGAGACAGAGAGAGAGGGGCACACACACAGAGACAGAGAGAGAGGGGCACACACAGAGAGAGACAGAGAGAGAGGGGACACACACACACAGAGACAGAGAGAGGGGCACACACACACAGAGACAGAGAGAGAGGGGACACACACACACAGAGACAGAGAGAGGGGCACACACACAGAGACAGAGAGAGGGGCACACACACACAGAGACAGAGAGAGAGGGGCACACACACAGAGACAGAGAGAGAGGGGCACACACAGAGAGAGACAGAGAGAGAGGGGACACACACACACAGAGACAGAGAGAGGGGCACACACACACAGAGACAGAGAGAGAGGGGACACACACAGAGACAGAGAGAGAGGGGCACACACAGAGAGAGACAGAGAGAGAGGGGCACACACACACAGAGAGACAGAGAGAGAGGGGCACACACACAGAGACAGAGAGAGAGGGGCACACACACAGAGACAGAGAGAGAGGGGACACACACACACAGAGACAGAGAGAGGGGCACACACACACAGAGACAGAGAGAGAGGGGGCACACACACAGAGACAGAGAGAGAGGGGACACACACACACAGAGACAGAGAGAGGGGCACACACACAGAGACAGAGAGAGAGGGGCACACACACACAGAGACAGAGAGAGGGGCACACACACACAGAGACAGAGAGAGAGGGGACACACACACACAGAGACAGAGAGAGGGGCACACACACAGAGACAGAGAGAGAGGGGACACACACACAGAGACAGAGAGAGAGGGGACACACACAGAGACAGAGAGAGGGGCACACACACAGAGACAGAGAGAGAGGGGACACACACACACAGAGACGGAGAGAGAGGGGCACACACACACAGAGAGACAGAGAGAGAGGGGCACACACACACAGAGAGACAGAGAGAGAGGGGACACACACACAGAGACAGAGAGAGACACACAGACACAGAGAGAGGGGCACACACACAGAGACAGAGAGAGAGGGGCACACACAGAGACAGAGAGAGAGGGGGCACACACACAGAGACAGAGAGAGAGGGGCACACACACAGAGACAGAGAGAGAGGGGCACACACACAGAGAGAGAGAGAGAGGGGCACACACATAGAGACAGAGAGAGAGGGGCACACACACAGAGACAGAGAGAGGGGGGCACACACACACAGAGACAGAGAGAGAGGGGCACACACACAGAGAGAGGGAGAGAGGGGCACACACACACAGAGACAGAGAGAGAGGGGCACACACAGAAACAGAGAGAGAGGGGCACACACAGAGAGAGAGGGGCACACACACAGAGAGAGAGAGAGAGAGGGGCACACACACAGAGAGAGAGAGAGAGGGGCACACACACAGAGAGAGAGAGAGAGGGGCACACACACAGAGACAGAGAGAGAGGGGGCACACACACACAGAGACAGAGAGAGAGGGGCACACACACACAGAGACAGAGAGCGAGGGGCACACACAGAAACAGAGAGAGAGGGGCACACACAGAGAGAGAGGGGCACACACACAGAGAGAGGGGCACACACACAGAGAGAGAGAGAGGGGGCACACACACACAGAGACAGAGAGAGAGGGGCACACACAGAGAGACAGAGAGAGGGGGCACACACACACAGAGACAGAGAGAGAGGGTCACACACACAGAGACAGAGAGAGACACACAGAGACAGAGAGAGAGGGGACACACAGAGAGAGAGAGAGAGGGGCACACACAGAGAGAGAGAGAAAGAGGGGCACACACAGAGAGAGAGGGGCACACACACAGAGACAGAGAGAGAGGGGCACACACACAGAGACAGAGAGAGAGGGGGCACACACAGAGACAGAGAGAGAGGGGGCGCACACACACAGAGACAGAGAGAGAGAGGGGCACACACAGAGAGAGAGGGGCACACACACAGAGACAGAGAGAGGGGGCGCACACACACAGAGACAGAGAGAGAGGGGCACACACAGAGAGAGAGGGGCACACACACAGAGAGAGACAGAGAGAGACACACAGAGAGAGAGGGGCACACACAGAGAGAGAGAGGGGCACACACACAGAGACAGAGAGAGAGGGGCACACACACAGAGAGAGAGAGAGAGAGAGACACACACACAGAGACAGAGGGAGAGGGGACACACACACAGAGACAGAGAGAGAGGGGCACACACAGAGAGAGAGAGAGAGAGGGGCACACACACAGAGAGAGAGA
>NW_027310219.1:0-7500 GCF_047496795.1 Chiloscyllium punctatum | reverse complement strand
GAGAGAGAGGGGGCACACACAGAGAGACAGAGAGAGAGGGGGCACACACAGAGAGACAGAGAGAGAGGGGGCACACACACAGAGACAGAGAGAGAGGGGCACACACACAGAGACAGAGAGAGACACACAGAGACAGAGAGAGAGGGGACACACACAGAGACAGAGAGAGAGAGGCACACACACAGAGACAGAGAGAGAGGGGGCACACACACAGAGACAGAGAGAGAGGGGCACACACACACAGAGACAGAGAGAGAGGGGGGCACACACAGAGACAGAGAGAGAGGGGACACACACAGAGACAGAGAGAGAGAGGCACACACACAGAGACAGAGAGAGAGGGGGCACACACACAGAGACAGAGAGAGAGGGGCACACACAGAGACAGAGAGAGACACACAGAGACAGAGAGAGAGGGGACACACACACAGAGAGACAGAGAGAGAGGGGACACACACAGAGACAGACAGAGAGAGGGACACACACACAGAGACAGAGAGAGAGGGGCACACACAGAGAGAGAGGGGCACACACACAGAGACAGAGAGAGAGGGGCACACACAGAGACAGACAGAGAGAGGGGACACACACACAGAGAGAGAGAGAGACGGGCACACACACAGAGACAGAGAGAGAGGGGGGCACACACAGAGACAGAGAGAGAGGGGACACACACACACAGAGACAGAGAGAGAGGGAGAGGGGCACACACACAGAGACAGAGAGAGAGGGGACACACACAGAGACAGAGAGAGAGGGGCACACACACAGAGACAGAGAGAGAGGGGGCACACACAGAGACAGAGAGAGAGGGGCACACACACAGAGACAGAGAGAGAGGGGGGCACACACAGAGACAGAGAGAGAGGGGACACACACAGAGAGAGAGGGGCACACACAGAGACAGAGAGAGAGGGGCACACACACAGAGAGACAGAGAGAGGGGCACACACAGAGACAGAGAGAGAGGGGGACACACACAGAGAGACAGAGAGAGAGGGGGCACACACACAGAGACAGAGAGAGAGGGGACACACACAGAGAGAGAGGGGCACACACAGAGACAGAGAGAGAGGGGACACACACAGAGAGAGAGGGGCACACACAGAGACAGAGAGAGAGGGGCACACACACAGAGAGACAGAGAGAGGGGCACACACAGAGACAGAGAGAGAGGGGGACACACACACAGAGACAGAGAGAGAGGGGGCACACACACAGAGACAGAGAGAGAGGGGACACACACAGAGACAGAGAGAGAGGGGACACACACAGAGACAGAGAGAGAGGGGCACACACACAGAGACAGAGAGAGAGAGGGGCACACACACAGAGACAGAGAGAGAGGGGCACACACACAGAGACAGAGAGAGAGGGGCACACACACAGAGAGAGAGAGGGGCACACACACAGAGACAGAGAGAGAGGGGCACACACACAGAGACAGAGAGAGGGGACACACACACAGAGACAGAGAGAGAGGGGACACACACAGAGACAGAGAGAGAGGGGGGCACACACACACACAGAGACAGAGAGAGGGGGGACACACACAGAGACAGAGAGACACACAGAGACAGAGAGAGAGGGGACACACACAGAGACAGAGAGAGAGGGGGGGCACACACACACACAGAGACAGAGAGAGGGGGGACACACACAGAGACAGAGAGAGAGGGGACACACACACAGAGACAGAGAGAGAGGGGGGCACACACAGAGACAGAGAGGGGCACACACACAGAGACAGAGAGAGACACACAGAGAGAGAGGGGCACACACAGAGAGAGAGGGGCACACAGAGAGAGAGAGAGAGAGAGAGGCACACACACAGAGACAGAGAGAGGGGGGCACACACAGAGAGAGAGGGGCACACACAGAGAGAGAGAGAGAGAGAGGCACACACACACAGAGACAGAGAGAGGGGGGCACACACAGAGACAGAGACGGAGAGAGACACACACACAGAGACAGAGAGAGGGGGGCACACACACACAGAGACAGAGAGAGGGGGGCACACACACACAGAGAGACAGAGAGAGAGGGGACACACACAGAGACAGAGAGAGAGGGGGGCACACACACACACAGAGACAGAGAGAGGGGACACACACACAGAGACAGAGAGACACACAGAGACAGAGAGAGAGGGGACACACACACACACAGAGACAGAGAGAGAGGGGACACACACACAGAGACAGAGAGAGGGGACACACACACAGAGACAGAGAGAGAGGGGGGCACACACAGAGACAGAGAGGGGCACACACACAGAGACAGAGAGAGACACACAGAGAGAGAGGGGCACACACAGAGAGAGAGGGGCACACACAGAGAGAGAGAGAGAGAGGCACACACACACAGAGACAGAGAGAGGGGGGCACACACAGAGACAGAGACGGAGAGAGACACACACACAGAGACAGAGAGAGGGGGGCACACACACACAGAGACAGAGAGAGGGGGGCACACACACACAGAGACAGAGAGAGAGGGGCACACACACACAGAGAGACAGAGAGAGAGGGGACACACACACAGAGAGACAGAGAGAGAGGGACACACACACAGAGAGACAGAGAGAGAGGGCACACACAGAGACAGAGAGAGAGGGGCACACACACAGAGACAGAGAGAGAGGGGCACACACACACAGAGACAGAGAGAGAGGGGCACACACAGAGAGACAGAGAGAGACACACAGAGACAGAGAGAGAGGGGACACACACACACAGAGACAGAGAGAGGGGGACACACACACAGAGACAGAGAGAGGGGGGCACACACAGAGAGGACAGAGAGAGAGGGGCACACACACAGAGAGACAGAGAGAGAGGGGACACACACAGAGACAGAGAGAGGGGGGCACACACACACAGAGACAGAGAGAGAGGGACACACACACACACACACACAGAGGGGCACACACACAGAGATAGAGAGAGACACACAGAGACAGAGAGAGAGGGGGGCACACACACAGAGACAGAGAGAGAGGGGGCACACACAGAGACAGAGAGAGAGGGGACACACACACAGAGACAGAGAGAGAGGGGACACACACACACACAGAGACAGAGAGAGAGGGGACACACACACAGAGACAGAGAGAGGGGACACACACACAGAGACAGAGAGAGAGGGGCACACACACAGAGACAGAGAGAGAGAGGCACACACACAGAGACAGGGAGAGAGGGGCACACACACAGAGACAGAGAGAGAGGGGGACACACACACAGAGACAGAGAGAGAGGGGCACACACAGAGACAGAGAGAGAGGGGCACACACACAGAGACAGAGAGAGAGGGGGCACACACAGAGAGACAGAGAGAGACACACAGAGACAGAGAGAGAGAGGGGACACACACACACAGAGACAGAGAGAGGGGACACACACACAGAGACAGAGAGAGGGGGGCACACACAGAGAGACAGAGAGAGAGGGGCACACACACAGAGACAGAGAGAGAGGGGACACACACAGAGACAGAGAGAGGGGGGCACACACACACACAGACAGAGAGAGAGGGACACACACACACACACACACACACAGAGGGGCACACACACAGAGATAGAGAGAGACACACAGAGACAGAGAGAGAGGGGGGCACACACACCAGAGACAGAGAGAGAGGGGGCACACACAGAGAGACAGAGAGAGAGGGGCACACACAGAGACAGAGAGAGAGGGGGCACACACACACAGAGACAGAGAGAGAGGGGGCACACACACACAGAGACAGAGAGAGAGGGGGGCACACACACCGAGACAGAGAGAGAGGGGCACACACACCGAGACAGAGAGAGACACACAGAGACAGAGAGAGAGGGGACACACACAGAGACAGAGAGAGAGAGGCACACACACAGAGACAGAGAGAGAGGGGTGCACACAGAGACAGAGAGAGAGGGGGCACACACAGAGACAGAGAGAGAGGGGGGCACACACACAGAGACAGAGAGAGAGGGGCACACACACAGAGACAGAGAGAGAGGGGTGCACACAGAGACAGAGAGAGAGGGGGCACACACAGAGACAGAGAGAGAGGGGGCACACACAGAGAGACAGAGAGAGAGGGGGCACACACACAGAGACAGAGAGAGAGGGGGCACACACACAGAGACAGAGAGAGAGGGGCACACACACAGAGACAGAGAGAGACCACACAGAGACAGAGAGAGAGGGGACACACACAGAGACAGAGAGAGAGAGGCACACACACAGAGACAGAGAGAGAGGGGGCACACACACAGAGACAGAGAGAGAGGGGCACACACACACAGAGACAGAGAGAGAGGGGGGCACACACAGAGACAGAGAGAGAGGGGACACACACAGAGACAGAGAGAGAGAGGCACACACACAGAGACAGAGAGAGAGGGGGCACACACACAGAGACAGAGAGAGAGGGGCACACACAGAGACAGAGAGAGACACACAGAGACAGAGAGAGAGGGGACACACACACAGAGAGACAGAGAGAGAGGGGACACACACAGAGACAGACAGAGAGAGGGACACACACACAGAGACAGAGAGAGAGGGGCACACACAGAGAGAGAGGGGCACACACACAGAGACAGAGAGAGAGGGGCACACACAGAGACAGACAGAGAGAGGGGACACACACACAGAGAGAGAGAGAGACGGGCACACACACAGAGACAGAGAGAGAGGGGGGCACACACAGAGACAGAGAGAGAGGGGACACACACACACAGAGACAGAGAGAGAGGGAGAGGGGCACACACACAGAGACAGAGAGAGAGGGGACACACACAGAGACAGAGAGAGAGGGGCACACACACAGAGACAGAGAGAGAGGGGGCACACACAGAGACAGAGAGAGAGGGGCACACACACAGAGACAGAGAGAGAGGGGGGCACACACAGAGACAGAGAGAGAGGGGACACACACAGAGAGAGAGGGGCACACACAGAGACAGAGAGAGAGGGGCACACACACAGAGAGACAGAGAGAGGGGGCACACACAGAGACAGAGAGAGAGGGGACACACACAGAGAGGACAGAGAGAGAGGGGGCACACACACAGAGACAGAGAGAGAGGGGACACACACAGAGAGAGAGGGGCACACACAGAGACAGAGAGAGAGGGGACACACACAGAGAGAGAGGGGCACACACAGAGACAGAGAGAGAGGGGCACACACACAGAGAGACAGAGAGAGGGGCACACACAGAGACAGAGAGAGAGGGGACACACACACAGAGACAGAGAGAGAGGGGGCACACACACAGAGACAGAGAGAGAGGGGGCACACACACAGAGACAGAGAGAGAGGGGACACACACAGAGACAGAGAGAGAGGGGACACACACAGAGACAGAGAGAGAGGGGCACACACACAGAGACAGAGAGAGAGAGGGGCACACACACAGAGACAGAGAGAGAGGGGCACACACACAGAGACAGAGAGAGAGGGGCACACACACAGAGAGAGAGAGGGGCACACACACAGAGACAGAGAGAGAGGGGCACACACACAGAGACAGAGAGAGGGGACACACACACAGAGACAGAGAGAGAGGGGACACACACAGAGACAGAGAGAGAGGGGGGCACACACACACACAGAGACAGAGAGAGGGGGGACACACACAGAGACAGAGAGACACACAGAGACAGAGAGAGAGGGGACACACACAGAGACAGAGAGAGAGGGGGGGCACACACACACACAGAGACAGAGAGAGGGGGGACACACACAGAGACAGAGAGAGAGGGGACACACACACAGAGACAGAGAGAGAGGGGGGCACACACAGAGACAGAGAGGGGCACACACACAGAGACAGAGAGAGACACACAGAGAGAGAGGGGCACACACAGAGAGAGAGGGGCACACAGAGAGAGAGAGAGAGAGAGAGGCACACACACAGAGACAGAGAGAGGGGGGGCACACACAGAGAGAGAGGGGGCACACACAGAGAGAGAGAGAGAGAGAGGCACACACACACAGAGACAGAGAGAGGGGGGCACACACAGAGACAGAGACGGAGAGAGACACACACACAGAGACAGAGAGAGGGGGGCACACACACACAGAGACAGAGAGAGGGGGGCACACACACACAGAGAGACAGAGAGAGAGGGGACACACACAGAGACAGAGAGAGAGGGGGGCACACACACACACAGAGACAGAGAGAGGGGACACACACACAGAGACAGAGAGACACACAGAGACAGAGAGAGAGGGGACACACACACACACAGAGACAGAGAGAGAGGGGACACACACACAGAGACAGAGAGAGGGGACACACACACAGAGACAGAGAGAGAGGGGGGCACACACAGAGACAGAGAGGGGCACACACACAGAGACAGAGAGAGACACACAGAGAGAGAGGGGCACACACAGAGAGAGAGGGGCACACACAGAGAGAGAGAGAGAGAGAGGCACACACACACAGAGACAGAGAGAGGGGGCACACACAGAGACAGAGACGGAGAGAGACACACACACAGAGACAGAGAGAGGGGGGCACACACACACAGAGACAGAGAGAGGGGGGCACACACACACAGAGACAGAGAGAGAGGGGCACACACACACAGAGAGACAGAGAGAGAGGGGACACACACACAGAGAGACAGAGAGAGAGGGGACACACACACAGAGACAGAGAGAGAGGGGCACACACACACAGAGACAGAGAGAGAGGGGCACACACAGAGAGACAGAGAGAGACACACAGAGACAGAGAGAGAGGGGACACACACACACAGAGACAGAGAGAGGGGACACACACACAGAGACAGAGAGAGGGGGGCACACACAGAGAGACAGAGAGAGAGGGGCACACACAGAGAGACAGAGAGAGAGGGGACACACACAGAGACAGAGAGAGGGGGGCACACACACACAGAGACAGAGAGAGAGGGACACACACACACACACACACAGAGGGGCACACACACAGAGATAGAGAGAGACACACAGAGACAGAGAGAGAGGGGGGCACACACACAGAGACAGAGAGAGAGGGGGCACACACAGAGAGACAGAGAGAGAGGGGCACACACAGAGACAGAGAGAGAGGGGGCAGACACACACAGAGACAGAGAGAGAGGGGGCACACACACACAGAGACAGAGAGAGAGGGGCACACACACACAGACAGAGAGAGACACACAGAGACAGAGAGAGAGGGGACACACACAGAGACAGAGAGAGAGAGGCACACACACAGAGACAGAGAGAGAGGGGACACACACAGAGACAGAGAGAGAGAGGCACACACACAGAGACAGAGAGAGAGGGGCACACGCACAGAGACAGAGAGAGAGGGGGTGCACACAGAGACAGAGAGAGAGGGGGCACACACAGAGACAGAGAGAGAGGGGGCACACACAGAGAGACAGAGAGAGAGGGGGCACACACACACAGAGACAGAGAGAGAGGGGCACACACACAGAGACAGAGAGAGACACACAGAGACAGAGAGAGAGGGGACACACAC
>NW_027310218.1:2500-149271 GCF_047496795.1 Chiloscyllium punctatum | reverse complement strand
TGTGTGTGTATCGGAGTGTGTGTGTGTATCTGAGTGCGTGTGTGTATCTGTGTGTGTATCTGAGTGTGTGTGTGTATCTGTGTGTGTGTATCGGAGTGCATGTGTGTGTGTGTGTGTGTGTATCGGAGTGTGTGTGTGTATCTGAGTGTGTGTGTGTGTATCTGTGTGTGTATCGGAGTGTGTGTGTGTATCTGAGTGTGTGTTTGTATCTGTGTGTGTATCTGAGTGCGTGTGTGTATCTGAGTGCGTGAGTGTGTATCTGTGTGTGTATCTGAGTGCGTGTGTGTATCTGAGTGCGTGAGTGTATCTGTGTGTGTGTATCTGAGTGCGTGTGTGTATCTGTGTGTGTATCTGAGTGCGTGTGTGTATCGGAGTGCGTGTGTGTATCTGTGTGTGTGTATCTCAGTGCGTGTGTGTATCTGAGTGCGTGTGTGTATCTGTGTGTGTATCGGAGTGCGTGTGTGTATCTGTGTGTGTATCTGAGTGCGTGTGTGTATCTGTGTGTGTGTATCTCAGTGCGTGTGTGTATCTCAGTGCGTGTGTGTATCTGAGTGTGTGTGTGTATCTGAGTGCGTGTGTGTATCTGTGTGTGTATCTGAGTGCGTGTGTGTATCTGTGTGTGTGTATCTCAGTGTGTGTGTGTATCTGTGTGTGTATCTGAGTGCGTGTGTGTATCTGAGTGCGTGTGTGTATCTGAGTGCGTGTGTGTATCTGTGTATGTATCGGAGTGCGTGTGTGTATCTCAGTGCGTGTGTGTATCTGTGTGTGTATCTGAGTGCGTGTGTGTATCTGTGTGTGTGTATCTGTGTGTGTATCTGAGTGTGTGTATCTGTGTGTGTATCTGAGTGTGTGTATCTGTGTGTGTATCTGAGTGTGTGTATCTGTGTGTGTATCGGAGTGCGTGTGTGTATTTGTGTGTGTATCGGAGTGCGTGTGTGTGTATCTGAGTGCGTGTGTGTATCTGTGTGTGTATCTGAGTGTGTGTATCTGTGTGTGTATCTGAGTGCATGTGTGTATCTGTGTGTGTATCGGAGTGCGTGTGTGTGTGTATCTCAGTGCGTGTGTGTATCTGAGTGTGTGTGTGTATCTGAGTGCGTGTGTGTATCTGTGTGTGTGTATCTCAGTGCGTGTGTGTATCTGAGTGCGTGTGTGTATCTGTGTGTGTATCTGAGTGCGTGTGTGTATCTGTGTGTGTGTATCTCAGTGTGTGTGTGTATCTGAGTGTGTGTGTGTATCTGAGTGCGTGTGTGTATCTGTGTGTGTGAATATCAGTGCGTGTGTGTATCTGAGTGTGTGTGTGTATCTGAGTGCGTGTTTGTATCTGTGTGTGTATCTGAGTGCGTGTGTGTATCTGTGTGTGTGTATCTCAGTGCATGTGTGTATCTGTGTATGTGTATCTCAGTGCGTGTGTGTATCTGTGTATGTATCGGAGTGCGTGTGTGTAACTGAGTGCGTGTGTGTATCTGTGTGTGTATCGGAGTGTGTGTGTGTATCTGTGTGTGTATCGGAGTGTGTGTGTGTATCTGAGTGTGTGTGTGTATCTGAGTGTGTATCTGAGTGCGTGTGTGTATCTGAGTGTGTGAGTGTATCTGAGTGCGTGAGTGTATCTGAGTGTGTGTGTATCTGAGTGCGTGTGTGTATCTGAGTGCGTGTGTGTATCTGAGTGCGTGTGTGTATCAGAGTGCGTGTGTGTATCTGTGTGTGTATCAGAGTGCGTGTGTGTATCGGAGTGCGTGTGTGTATCTGTGTGTGTATCTGAGTGCGTGTGTGTATCTGAGTGTGTATCTGAGTGCGTGTGTGTATCTGTGTGTGTATCTGAGTGCGTGTGTGTATCTGTGTGTGTGTATCTGAGTGCGTGTGTGTATCTGAGTGCGTGTGTGTATCGGAGTGCGTGTGTGTATCGGAGTGCGTGTGTGTGTATCTGAGTGCGTGTGTGTATCTGTGTGTGTATCTGAGTGCGTGTGTGTATCTGAGTGCGTGTGTGTATCGGAGTGCGTGTGTGTATCTGTGTGTGTGTATCTGAGTGCGTGTGTGTATCTGTGTGTGTATCTGAGTGCGTGTGTGTATCGGAGTGCGTGTGTGTATCTGTGTGTGTGTATCTGAGTGCGTGTGTGTATCTGTGTGTGTATCTGAGTGTGTGTGTGTGTGTATCTGAGTGCATGTGTATATCTGTGTGTATATCTGAGTGCGTGTGTGTATCTGTGTGTGTATCTGAGTGCGTGTGTGTATCTGTGTGTGTATCTGAGTGCGTGTGTGTATCTGAGTGCGTGTGTGTATCTGTGTGTGTATCTGAGTGCGTGTGTGTATCTGAGTGCGTGTGTGTATCTGTGTGTGTATCTGAGTGCGTGTGTGTATCTGTGTGTGTGTATCTCAGTGCGTGTGTGTATCTGTGTGTGTATCTGAGTGCGTGTGTGTATCTGAGTGCGTGTGTGTATCTGAGTGCGTGTGTGTATCTGTGTGTGTATCGGAGTGCGTGTGTGTATCTGTGTGTGTATCTGAGTGCATGTGTGTATCTGAGTGCGAGTGTGTATCTGTGTGCGCATCTGTGTGTGTGTGTGTATGTGTGTGTGTGTATCTGTGTGTGTGTATCTGTGTGTGTGTATCTCTGTGTGTGTATCGGAGTGCGTGTGTGTGTGTATCTGTGTGTATCTGAGTGTGTGTGTATCTGTGTGTATCTGAGTGTGTGTGTATCTCTGTGTGTGTATCTGAGTGTGTGTGTGTATCTGTGTGTGTATCTGAGTGCGTGTGTGTATCGGAGTGCGTGTGTGTATCTGTGTGTATCTGAGAGCGTGTGTGTATCTGTGTGTGTATCGGAGTGCGTGTGTGTATCTGAGTGCGTGTGTGTATCTGTGTGTGTATCTGAGTAGGTGTGTGTATCTGAGTGTGTGTGTATCTGTGTGTGTATCTGAGTGTGTGCGTGTGTGTATCTGAGTGCGTGAGTGTATCTGAGTGCGTGTGTATCTGTGTGTGTATCTGAGTGCGTGTGTGTATCTGAGTGTGTGTGTGTATCTGTGTGTGTATCTGAGTGTGTGTGTGTATCGGAGTGCGTGTGTGTATCTGTGTGTGTATCTGAGTGCGTGAGTGTGTATCTGTGTGTGTGTATCTGTGTGTGTGTGAGTGTATATCTGTGTGTGTGTATCTGAGTGTATGTGTGTGTATCTGTGTGTGTATCTGAGTGTGTGTGTGTATCTGAGTGCGTGTGTGTATCTGTGTGTGTATCTGAGTGTGTGTGTATCTGTGTATCTGAGTGTATGTGTGTGTATCTGAGTGTGTGTGTGTATCTGTGTGTGTGTCTGAATGTGCGTGTGTGTATCTGAGTGCGTGTGTGTATCTGAGTGTGTGTGTATCTGTGTATCTGAGTGTGTGTGTGTATCTGTGTGTGTGTCTGAATGTGCGTGTGTGTATCTGAGTGCGTGTGTGTATCTGAGTGCGTGTGTGTATCTGAGTGCGAGTGTATCTGAGTGCGTGTTTGTATCTGCGTGAGTGTGTATCTGTGTGTGTATCTGTGTGTGCGTGAGTGTGTATCTGTTTGTGTGTATCTGAGTGCGTGAGTGTGTAGCTCTGTGTGTGTATCGGAGTGCGTGTGTGTGTATCTGAGTGCGTGTGTGTGTATCTGTGTGTGTATCTGAGTGTGTGTGTGTATCTGTGTGTGTATCTGAGTGTGCGTGTGTATCGGAGTGCGTGTGTGTATCTGAGTGTGCGTGTGTATCTGAGTGCGTGTGTATCTGAGTGCGTGTGTGTATCTATGTGTGTATCGGAGTGCGTGTGTGTGTGTATCTGAGTGTGTATCTGAGTGCGTGTGTGTATCTGAGTGCGTGTGTGTATCTGAGTGCGTGTGTGTATCGGAGTGCGTGTGTGTATCAGAGTGCGTGTGTGTATCTGTGTGTGTATCAGAGTGCGTGTGTGTATCGGAGTGCGTGTGTGTATCTGTGTGTGTATCTGAGTGCGTGTGTGTATCTGAGTGTGTATCTGAGTGCGTGTGTGTATCTGTGTGTGTATCTGAGTGCGTGTGTGTATCTGTGTGTGTGTATCTGAGTGCGTGTGTGTATCTGAGTGCGTGTGTGTATCGGAGTGCGTGTGTGTGTATCTGAGTGCGTGTGTGTATCTGTGTGTGTATCTGAGTGCGTGTGTGTATCTGAGTGCGTGTGTGTATCGGAGTGCGTGTGTGTATCTGTGTGTGTGTATCTGAGTGCGTGTGTGTATCTGTGTGTGTATCTGAGTGCGTGTGTGTATCGGAGTGCGTGTGTGTATCTGTGTGTGTGTATCTGAGTGCGTGTGTGTATCTGTGTGTGTATCTGAGTGTGTGTGTGTGTGTATCTGAGTGCATGTGTATATCTGTGTGTATATCTGAGTGCGTGTGTGTATCTGTGTGTGTATCTGAGTGCGTGTGTATATCTGAGTGCGTGTGTGTATCTGTGTGTGTATCTGAGTGCGTGTGTGTATCTGAGTGCGTGTGTGTATCTGTGTGTGTATCTGAGTGCGTGTGTGTATCTGAGTGCGTGTGTGTATCTGTGTGTGTATCTGAGTGCGTGTGTGTATCTGAGTGCGTGTGTGTATCTGTGTGTGTATCTGAGTGCGTGTGTGTATCTGTGTGTGTGTATCTCAGTGCGTGTGTGTATCTGTGTGTGTATCTGAGTGCGTGTGTGTATCTGAGTGCGTGTGTGTATCTGTGTGTGTATCGGAGTGCGTGTGTGTATCTGTGTGTGTATCTGAGTGCATGTGTGTATCTGAGTGCGAGTGTGTATCTGTGTGCGCATCTGTGTGTGTGTGTGTATGTGTGTGTGTGTGTATCTGTGTGTGTGTATCTGTGTGTGTGTATCTCTGTGTGTGTATCGGAGTGCGTGTGTGTGTGTATCTGTGTGTATCTGAGTGTGTGTGTATCTCTGTGTGTGTATCTGAGTGTGGGTGTGTATCTGTGTGTGCGCATCTGTGTGTGCGCATCTGTGTGTACGTATCTGTGTGTGCGCATCTGTGTGTACGTATCTGTGTGTGTGTGTGTATCTGTGCGTGCGCATCTGTGCGTGCGCATCTGTGCGTGCGTATCTGTGCGTGTGTATCGGAGTGCGTGTGTGTGTGTATCTGTGTGTATCTGAGTGTGTGTGTATCTCTGTGTGTGTATCTGAGTGTGTGTGTGTATCTGTCTGTGTATCTGAGTGCGTGTGTGTATCTGAGTGTGTGTGTATCTCTGTGTGTGTATCTGAGTGTGTGTGTGTATCTGTGTGTGTATCGGAGTGCGTGTGTGTATCTGAGTGTGCGTGTGTATCTGTGTGTATCTGAGAGCGTGTGTGTATCTGTGTGTGTATCGGAGTGCGTGTGTGTATCTGAGTGCGTGTGTGTATCTGTGTGTGTATCTGTGTGTGTATCTGAGTGTGTGTGTGTATCTGAGTGTGTGTGTGTGTATCTGTGTGTGTATCTGAGTGTGTGCGTGTGTGTATCTGAGTGCGTGTGTATCTGTGTGTATCTGTGTGTGTATCTGAGTGTGTGTGTGTATCTGAGTGCGTGTGTGTATCTGTGTGTGTATCTGAGTGTGTGTGTGTATCTGTGTGCGTGTGTGTATCTGTGTGTGTATCTGAGTGTGTGTGTGTGTGTATCTGAGTGCGTGTGTGTATCTGTGTGTGTATCTGAGTGTGTGTGTGTGTATCGGAGTGCGTGTGTGTATCTGTGTGTGTATCTGAGTGCGTGAGTGTGTATCTGTGTGTGTGTATCTGTGTGTGTGTGAGTGTATATCTGTGTGTGTGTATCTGAGTGCGTGTGTGTATCTGTGTGTGTGTATCTGTGTGTGTGTGAGTGTATATCTGTGTGTGTGTATCTGAGTGCGTGTGTGTATCTGAGTGCGTGTGTGTATCTGTGTGTGTATCTGAGTGTGTGTGTGTATCTGAGTGCGTGTGTGTATCTGTGTGTGTATCTGAGTGTGTGTGTATCTGTGTGTGTATCTGAGTGTTTGTGTGTATCTGTGTGTGTATCTGAGTGTGTGTGTGTATCTGAGTGTGTATCTGAGTGCGTGTGTGTATCTGAGTGTGTGAGTGTATCTGAGTGCGTGAGTGTATCTGAGTGTGTGTGTATCTGAGTGCGTGTGTGTATCTGAGTGCGTGTGTGTATCTGCGTGAGTGTGTATCTGTGTGCGTGAGTGTGTATCTGTTTGTGTGTATCTGAGTGCGTGAGTGTGTATCTCTGTGTGTGTATCGGAGTGCGTGTGTGTGTATCTGAGTGCGTGTGTGTGTATCTGTGTGTGTATCTGAGTGCGTGTGTGTATCTGTGTGTGTATCTGAGTGTGCGTGTGTATCGGAGTGCGTGTGTGTATCGGAGTGCGTGTGTGTATCTGAGTGTGCGTGTGTATCTGAGTGTGTGTGTATCTGTGTGTGTATCTGAGTGCGTGTGTGTATCTATGTGTGTATCGGAGTGCGTGTGTGTGTGTATCTGAGTGAGTGTGTGTATCTGATTGTGTATCTGAGTGCGTGTGTGTATCTGAGTGCGTGTGTGTATCGGAGTGCGTGTGTGTATCTGTGTGTGTGTAAATGAGTGCGTGTGTGTATCTGTGTGTGTAT
The DNA here is from genome assembly GCF_047496795.1 of Chiloscyllium punctatum. Classification (NCBI taxonomy): domain Eukaryota; kingdom Metazoa; phylum Chordata; class Chondrichthyes; order Orectolobiformes; family Hemiscylliidae; genus Chiloscyllium; species Chiloscyllium punctatum. Next base: position 142,726 of record NW_027310218.1, on the reverse strand, counting down.
CAGAGTGCGTGTGTGTATCTGTGTGTGTATCAGAGTGCGTGTGTGTATCGGAGTGCGTGTGTGTATCTGTGTGTGTATCGGAGTGCATGTGTGTGTGTGTGTGTGTGTATCGGAGTGTGTGTGTGTATCTGAGTGCGTGTGTGTATCTGTGTGTGTATCTGAGTGTGTGTGTGTATCTGTGTGTGTGTATCGGAGTGCATGTGTGTGTGTGTGTGTGTGTATCGGAGTGTGTGTGTGTATCTGAGTGCGTGTGTGTATCTGTGTGTGTATCTGAGTGTGTGTGTGTGTATCTGTGTGTGTATCGGAGTGTGTGTGTGTATCTGAGTGTGTGTTTGTATCTGTGTGTGTATCTGAGTGCGTGTGTGTATCTGAGTGCGTGAGTGTGTATCTGTGTGTGTATCTGAGTGCGTGTGTGTATCTGAGTGCGTGAGTGTATCTGTGTGTGTGTATCTGAGTGCGTGTGTGTATCTGTGTGTGTATCTGAGTGCGTGTGTGTATCGGAGTGCGTGTGTGTATCTGTGTGTGTGTATCTCAGTGCGTGTGTGTATCTGAGTGCGTGTGTGTATCTGTGTGTGTATCGGAGTGCGTGTGTGTATCTGTGTGTGTATCTGAGTGCGTGTGTGTATCTGTGTGTGTGTATCTCAGTGCGTGTGTGTATCTGAGTGCGTGTGTGTATCTGAGTGTGTGTGTGTATCTGAGTGCGTGTGTGTATCTGTGTGTGTATCTGAGTGCGTGTGTGTATCTGTGTGTGTGTATCTCAGTGTGTGTGTGTATCTGTGTGTGTATCTGAGTGCGTGTGTGTATCTGAGTGCGTGTGTGTATCTGAGTGCGTGTGTGTATCTGTGTATGTATCGGAGTGCGTGTGTGTATCTCAGTGCGTGTGTGTATCTGTGTGTGTATCTGAGTGCGTGTGTGTATCTGTGTGTGTATCTGTGTGTGTGTATCTGTGTGTGTATCTGAGTGTGTGTATCTGTGTGTGTATCTGAGTGTGTGTATCTGTGTGTGTATCTGAGTGTGTGTATCTGTGTGTGTATCGGAGTGCGTGTGTGTATTTGTGTGTGTATCGGAGTGCGTGTGTGTGTATCTGAGTGCGTGTGTGTATCTGTGTGTGTATCTGAGTGTGTGTATCTGTGTGTGTATCTGAGTGCATGTGTGTATCTGTGTGTGTATCGGAGTGCGTGTGTGTGTGTATCTCAGTGCGTGTGTGTATCTGAGTGTGTGTGTGTATCTGAGTGCGTGTGTGTATCTGTGTGTGTGTATCTCAGTGCGTGTGTGTATCTGAGTGCGTGTGTGTATCTGTGTGTGTATCTGAGTGCGTGTGTGTATCTGTGTGTGTGTATCTCAGTGTGTGTGTGTATCTGAGTGTGTGTGTGTATCTGAGTGCGTGTGTGTATCTGTGTGTGTGAATATCAGTGCGTGTGTGTATCTGAGTGTGTGTGTGTATCTGAGTGCGTGTTTGTATCTGTGTGTGTATCTGAGTGCGTGTGTGTATCTGTGTGTGTGTATCTCAGTGCATGTGTGTATCTGTGTATGTGTATCTCAGTGCGTGTGTGTATCTGTGTATGTATCGGAGTGCGTGTGTGTAACTGAGTGCGTGTGTGTATCTGTGTGTGTATCGGAGTGTGTGTGTGTATCTGTGTGTGTATCGGAGTGTGTGTGTGTATCTGAGTGTGTGTGTGTATCTGAGTGTGTATCTGAGTGCGTGTGTGTATCTGAGTGTGTGAGTGTATCTGAGTGCGTGAGTGTATCTGAGTGTGTGTGTATCTGAGTGCGTGTGTGTATCTGAGTGCGTGTGTGTATCAGAGTGCGTGTGTGTATCTGTGTGTGTATCAGAGTGCGTGTGTGTATCGGAGTGCGTGTGTGTATCTGTGTGTGTATCTGAGTGCGTGTGTGTATCTGAGTGTGTATCTGAGTGCGTGTGTGTATCTGTGTGTGTATCTGAGTGCGTGTGTGTATCTGTGTGTGTGTATCTGAGTGCGTGTGTGTATCTGAGTGCGTGTGTGTATCTGAGTGCGTGTGTGTGTATCTGAGTGCGTGTGTGTATCTGTGTGTGTATCTGAGTGCGTGTGTGTATCTGAGTGCGTGTGTGTATCTGAGTGCGTGTGTGTATCGGAGTGCGTGTGTGTATCTGTGTGTGTGTATCTGAGTGCGTGTGTGTATCTGTGTGTGTATCTGAGTGCGTGTGTGTATCGGAGTGCGTGTGTGTATCTGTGTGTGTGTATCTGAGTGCGTGTGTGTATCTGTGTGTGTATCTGAGTGTGTGTGTGTGTGTATCTGAGTGCATGTGTATATCTGTGTGTATATCTGAGTGCGTGTGTGTATCTGTGTGTGTATCTGAGTGCGTGTGTGTATCTGTGTGTGTATCTGAGTGCGTGTGTGTATCTGAGTGCGTGTGTGTATCTGTGTGTGTATCTGAGTGCGTGTGTGTATCTGAGTGCGTGTGTGTATCTGTGTGTGTATCTGAGTGCGTGTGTGTATCTGAGTGCGTGTGTGTATCTGTGTGTGTATCTGAGTGCGTGTGTGTATCTGTGTGTGTGTATCTCAGTGCGTGTGTGTATCTGTGTGTGTATCTGAGTGCGTGTGTGTATCTGAGTGCGTGTGTGTATCTGAGTGCGTGTGTGTATCTGTGTGTGTATCGGAGTGCGTGTGTGTATCTGTGTGTGTATCTGAGTGCATGTGTGTATCTGAGTGCGAGTGTGTATCTGTGTGCGCATCTGTGTGTGTGTGTGTATGTGTGTGTGTGTATCTGTGTGTGTGTATCTGTGTGTGTGTATCTCTGTGTGTGTATCGGAGTGCGTGTGTGTGTGTATCTGTGTGTATCTGAGTGTGTGTGTATCTCTGTGTGTGTATCTGAGTGTGGGTGTGTATCTGTGTGTGCGCATCTGTGTGTGCGCATCTGTGTGTACGTATCTGTGTGTGCGCATCTGTGTGTACGTATCTGTGTGTGTGTGTGTATCTGTGCGTGCGCATCTGTGCGTGCGCATCTGTGCGTGCGTATCTGTGCGTGTGTATCGGAGTGCGTGTGTGTGTGTATCTGTGTGTATCTGAGTGTGTGTGTATCTCTGTGTGTGTATCTGAGTGTGTGTGTGTATCTGTCTGTGTATCTGAGTGCGTGTGTGTATCTGAGTGTGTGTGTATCTCTGTGTGTGTATCTGAGTGTGTGTGTGTATCTGTGTGTGTATCGGAGTGCGTGTGTGTATCTGAGTGTGCGTGTGTATCTGTGTGTATCTGAGAGCGTGTGTGTATCTGTGTGTGTATCGGAGTGCGTGTGTGTATCTGAGTGCGTGTGTGTATCTGTGTGTGTATCTGTGTGTGTATCTGAGTGTGTGTGTGTATCTGAGTGTGTGTGTGTGTATCTGTGTGTGTATCTGAGTGTGTGCGTGTGTGTATCTGAGTGCGTGTGTATCTGTGTGTATCTGTGTGTGTATCTGAGTGTGTGTGTGTATCTGAGTGCGTGTGTGTATCTGTGTGTGTATCTGAGTGTGTGTGTGTATCTGTGTGCGTGTGTGTATCTGTGTGTGTATCTGAGTGTGTGTGTGTGTGTATCTGAGTGCGTGTGTGTATCTGTGTGTGTATCTGAGTGTGTGTGTGTGTATCGGAGTGCGTGTGTGTATCTGTGTGTGTATCTGAGTGCGTGAGTGTGTATCTGTGTGTGTGTATCTGTGTGTGTGTGAGTGTATATCTGTGTGTGTGTATCTGAGTGCGTGTGTGTATCTGTGTGTGTGTATCTGTGTGTGTGTGAGTGTATATCTGTGTGTGTGTATCTGAGTGCGTGTGTGTATCTGAGTGCGTGTGTGTATCTGTGTGTGTATCTGAGTGTGTGTGTGTATCTGAGTGCGTGTGTGTATCTGTGTGTGTATCTGAGTGTGTGTGTATCTGTGTGTGTATCTGAGTGTTTGTGTGTATCTGTGTGTGTATCTGAGTGTGTGTGTGTATCTGAGTGTGTATCTGAGTGCGTGTGTGTATCTGAGTGTGTGAGTGTATCTGAGTGCGTGAGTGTATCTGAGTGTGTGTGTATCTGAGTGCGTGTGTGTATCTGAGTGCGTGTGTGTATCTGCGTGAGTGTGTATCTGTGTGCGTGAGTGTGTATCTGTTTGTGTGTATCTGAGTGCGTGAGTGTGTATCTCTGTGTGTGTATCGGAGTGCGTGTGTGTGTATCTGAGTGCGTGTGTGTGTATCTGTGTGTGTATCTGAGTGCGTGTGTGTATCTGTGTGTGTATCTGAGTGTGCGTGTGTATCGGAGTGCGTGTGTGTATCGGAGTGCGTGTGTGTATCTGAGTGTGCGTGTGTATCTGAGTGTGTGTGTATCTGTGTGTGTATCTGAGTGCGTGTGTGTATCTATGTGTGTATCGGAGTGCGTGTGTGTGTGTATCTGAGTGAGTGTGTGTATCTGATTGTGTATCTGAGTGCGTGTGTGTATCTGAGTGCGTGTGTGTATCGGAGTGCGTGTGTGTATCTGTGTGTGTGTAAATGAGTGCGTGTGTGTATCTGTGTGTGTATCAGAGTGCGTGTGTGTATCTGTGTGTGTATCAGAGTGCGTGTGTGTATCGGAGTGCGTGTGTGTATCTGTGTGTGTATCGGAGTGCATGTGTGTGTGTGTGTGTGTGTATCGGAGTGTGTGTGTGTATCTGAGTGCGTGTGTGTATCTGTGTGTGTATCTGAGTGTGTGTGTGTATCTGTGTGTGTGTATCGGAGTGCATGTGTGTGTGTGTGTGTGTGTATCGGAGTGTGTGTGTGTATCTGAGTGCGTGTGTGTATCTGTGTGTGTATCTGAGTGTGTGTGTGTGTATCTGTGTGTGTATCGGAGTGTGTGTGTGTATCTGAGTGTGTGTTTGTATCTGTGTGTGTATCTGAGTGCGTGTGTGTATCTGAGTGCGTGAGTGTGTATCTGTGTGTGTATCTGAGTGCGTGTGTGTATCTGAGTGCGTGAGTGTATCTGTGTGTGTGTATCTGAGTGCGTGTGTGTATCTGTGTGTGTATCTGAGTGCGTGTGTGTATCGGAGTGCGTGTGTGTATCTGTGTGTGTGTATCTCAGTGCGTGTGTGTATCTGAGTGCGTGTGTGTATCTGTGTGTGTATCGGAGTGCGTGTGTGTATCTGTGTGTGTATCTGAGTGCGTGTGTGTATCTGTGTGTGTGTATCTCAGTGCGTGTGTGTATCTGAGTGCGTGTGTGTATCTGAGTGTGTGTGTGTATCTGAGTGCGTGTGTGTATCTGTGTGTGTATCTGAGTGCGTGTGTGTATCTGTGTGTGTGTATCTCAGTGTGTGTGTGTATCTGTGTGTGTATCTGAGTGCGTGTGTGTATCTGAGTGCGTGTGTGTATCTGAGTGCGTGTGTGTATCTGTGTATGTATCGGAGTGCGTGTGTGTATCTCAGTGCGTGTGTGTATCTGTGTGTGTATCTGAGTGCGTGTGTGTATCTGTGTGTGTATCTGTGTGTGTGTATCTGTGTGTGTATCTGAGTGTGTGTATCTGTGTGTGTATCTGAGTGTGTGTATCTGTGTGTGTATCTGAGTGTGTGTATCTGTGTGTGTATCGGAGTGCGTGTGTGTATTTGTGTGTGTATCGGAGTGCGTGTGTGTGTATCTGAGTGCGTGTGTGTATCTGTGTGTGTATCTGAGTGTGTGTATCTGTGTGTGTATCTGAGTGCATGTGTGTATCTGTGTGTGTATCGGAGTGCGTGTGTGTGTGTATCTCAGTGCGTGTGTGTATCTGAGTGTGTGTGTGTATCTGAGTGCGTGTGTGTATCTGTGTGTGTGTATCTCAGTGCGTGTGTGTATCTGAGTGCGTGTGTGTATCTGTGTGTGTATCTGAGTGCGTGTGTGTATCTGTGTGTGTGTATCTCAGTGTGTGTGTGTATCTGAGTGTGTGTGTGTATCTGAGTGCGTGTGTGTATCTGTGTGTGTGAATATCAGTGCGTGTGTGTATCTGAGTGTGTGTGTGTATCTGAGTGCGTGTTTGTATCTGTGTGTGTATCTGAGTGCGTGTGTGTATCTGTGTGTGTGTATCTCAGTGCATGTGTGTATCTGTGTATGTGTATCTCAGTGCGTGTGTGTATCTGTGTATGTATCGGAGTGCGTGTGTGTAACTGAGTGCGTGTGTGTATCTGTGTGTGTATCGGAGTGTGTGTGTGTATCTGTGTGTGTATCGGAGTGTGTGTGTGTATCTGAGTGTGTGTGTGTATCTGAGTGTGTATCTGAGTGCGTGTGTGTATCTGAGTGTGTGAGTGTATCTGAGTGCGTGAGTGTATCTGAGTGTGTGTGTATCTGAGTGCGTGTGTGTATCTGAGTGCGTGTGTGTATCAGAGTGCGTGTGTGTATCTGTGTGTGTATCAGAGTGCGTGTGTGTATCGGAGTGCGTGTGTGTATCTGTGTGTGTATCTGAGTGCGTGTGTGTATCTGAGTGTGTATCTGAGTGCGTGTGTGTATCTGTGTGTGTATCTGAGTGCGTGTGTGTATCTGTGTGTGTGTATCTGAGTGCGTGTGTGTATCTGAGTGCGTGTGTGTATCTGAGTGCGTGTGTGTGTATCTGAGTGCGTGTGTGTATCTGTGTGTGTATCTGAGTGCGTGTGTGTATCTGAGTGCGTGTGTGTATCTGAGTGCGTGTGTGTATCGGAGTGCGTGTGTGTATCTGTGTGTGTGTATCTGAGTGCGTGTGTGTATCTGTGTGTGTATCTGAGTGCGTGTGTGTATCGGAGTGCGTGTGTGTATCTGTGTGTGTGTATCTGAGTGCGTGTGTGTATCTGTGTGTGTATCTGAGTGTGTGTGTGTGTGTATCTGAGTGCATGTGTATATCTGTGTGTATATCTGAGTGCGTGTGTGTATCTGTGTGTGTATCTGAGTGCGTGTGTGTATCTGTGTGTGTATCTGAGTGCGTGTGTGTATCTGAGTGCGTGTGTGTATCTGTGTGTGTATCTGAGTGCGTGTGTGTATCTGAGTGCGTGTGTGTATCTGTGTGTGTATCTGAGTGCGTGTGTGTATCTGAGTGCGTGTGTGTATCTGTGTGTGTATCTGAGTGCGTGTGTGTATCTGTGTGTGTGTATCTCAGTGCGTGTGTGTATCTGTGTGTGTATCTGAGTGCGTGTGTGTATCTGAGTGCGTGTGTGTATCTGAGTGCGTGTGTGTATCTGTGTGTGTATCGGAGTGCGTGTGTGTATCTGTGTGTGTATCTGAGTGCATGTGTGTATCTGAGTGCGAGTGTGTATCTGTGTGCGCATCTGTGTGTGTGTGTGTATGTGTGTGTGTGTATCTGTGTGTGTGTATCTGTGTGTGTGTATCTCTGTGTGTGTATCGGAGTGCGTGTGTGTGTGTATCTGTGTGTATCTGAGTGTGTGTGTATCTCTGTGGGTGTATCTGAGTGTGTGTGTGTATCTGTGTGTGCGCATCTGTGTGTGCGCATCTGTGTGTACGTATCTGTGTGTGCGCATCTGTGTGTACGTATCTGTGTGTGTGTGTGTATCTGTGCGTGCGCATCTGTGCGTGCGCATCTGTGCGTGCGTATCTGTGCGTGTGTATCGGAGTGCGTGTGTGTGTGTATCTGTGTGTATCTGAGTGTGTGTGTATCTCTGTGTGTGTATCTGAGTGTGTGTGTGTATCTGTGTGTGTATCTGAGTGCGTGTGTGTATCGGAGTGCGTGTGTGTATCTGAGTGTGCGTGTGTATCTGTGTGTATCTGAGAGCGTGTGTGTATCTGTGTGTGTATCGGAGTGCGTGTGTGTATCTGAGTGCGTGTGTGTATCTGTGTGTGTATCTGTGTGTGTATCTGAGTGTGTGTGTGTATCTGAGTGTGTGTGTGTGTATCTGTGTGTGTATCTGAGTGTGTGCGTGTGTGTATCTGAGTGCGTGTGTATCTGTGTGTATCTGTGTGTGTATCTGAGTGTGTGTGTGTATCTGAGTGCGTGTGTGTATCTGTGTGTGTATCTGAGTGTGTGTGTGTATCTGTGTGCGTGTGTGTATCTGTGTGTGTATCTGAGTGTGTGTGTGTGTGTATCTGAGTGCGTGTGTGTATCTGTGTGTGTATCTGAGTGTGTGTGTGTGTATCGGAGTGCGTGTGTGTATCTGTGTGTGTATCTGAGTGCGTGAGTGTGTATCTGTGTGTGTGTATCTGTGTGTGTGTGAGTGTATATCTGTGTGTGTGTATCTGAGTGCGTGTGTGTATCTGTGTGTGTGTATCTGTGTGTGTGTGAGTGTATATCTGTGTGTGTGTATCTGAGTGCGTGTGTGTATCTGAGTGCGTGTGTGTATCTGTGTGTGTATCTGAGTGTGTGTGTGTATCTGAGTGCGTGTGTGTATCTGTGTGTGTATCTGAGTGTGTGTGTATCTGTGTGTGTATCTGAGTGTTTGTGTGTATCTGTGTGTGTATCTGAGTGTGTGTGTGTATCTGAGTGTGTATCTGAGTGCGTGTGTGTATCTGAGTGTGTGAGTGTATCTGAGTGCGTGAGTGTATCTGAGTGTGTGTATATCTGAGTGCGTGTGTGTATCTGAGTGCGTGTGTGTATCTGCGTGAGTGTGTATCTGTGTGCGTGAGTGTGTATCTGTTTGTGTGTATCTGAGTGCGTGAGTGTGTATCTCTGTGTGTGTATCGGAGTGCTTGTGTGTGTATCTGAGTGCGTGTGTGTGTATCTGTGTGTGTATCTGAGTGCGTGTGTGTATCTGTGTGTGTATCTGAGTGTGCGTGTGTATCGGAGTGCGTGTGTGTATCGGAGTGCGTGTGTGTATCTGAGTGTGCGTGTGTATCTGAGTGCGTGTGTATCTGTGTGTGTGTATCTGTGTGTGTATCTGAGTGCGTGTGTGTATCTATGTGTGTATCGGAGTGCGTGTGTGTGTGTATCTGAGTGAGTGTGTGTATCTGATTGTGTATCTGAGTGCGTGTGTGTATCTGAGTGCGTGTGTGTATCGGAGTGCGTGTGTGTATCTGTGTGTGTGTAAATGAGTGCGTGTGTGTATCTGTGTGTGTATCAGAGTGCGTGTGTGTATCGGAGTGCGTGTGTGTATCTGTGTGTGTATCGGAGTGCATGTGTGTGTGTGTGTGTGTGTATCGGAGTGTGTGTGTGTATCTGAGTGCGTGTGTGTATCTGTGTGTGTATCTGAGTGTGTGTGTGTATCTGTGTGTGTGTATCTGAGTGTGTGTGTGTGTATCTGTGTGTGTGTATCGGAGTGCATGTGTGTGTGTGTGTGTGTGTATCGGAGTGTGTGTGTGTATCTGAGTGCGTGTGTGTATCTGTGTGTGTATCTGAGTGTGTGTGTGTGTATCTGTGTGTGTATCGGAGTGTGTGTGTGTATCTGAGTGTGTGTTTGTATCTGTGTGTGTATCTGAGTGCGTGTGTGTATCTGAGTGCGTGAGTGTGTATCTGTGTGTGTATCTGAGTGCGTGTGTGTATCTGAGTGCGTGAGTGTATCTGTGTGTGTGTATCTGAGTGCGTGTGTGTATCTGTGTGTGTATCTGAGTGCGTGTGTGTATCGGAGTGCGTGTGTGTATCTGTGTGTGTGTATCTCAGTGCGTGTGTGTATCTGAGTGCGTGTGTGTATCTGTGTGTGTATCGGAGTGCGTGTGTGTATCTGTGTGTGTATCTGAGTGCGTGTGTGTATCTGTGTGTGTGTATCTCAGTGCGTGTGTGTATCTGAGTGCGTGTGTGTATCTGAGTGTGTGTGTGTATCTGAGTGCGTGTGTGTATCTGTGTGTGTATCTGAGTGCGTGTGTGTATCTGTGTGTGTGTATCTCAGTGTGTGTGTGTATCTGTGTGTGTATCTGAGTGCGTGTGTGTATCTGAGTGCGTGTGTGTATCTGAGTGCGTGTGTGTATCTGTGTATGTATCGGAGTGCGTGTGTGTATCTCAGTGCGTGTGTGTATCTGTGTGTGTATCTGAGTGCGTGTGTGTATCTGTGTGTGTATCTGTGTGTGTGTATCTGTGTGTGTATCTGAGTGTGTGTATCTGAGTGTGTATCTGAGTGTGTGTATCTGTGTGTGTATCGGAGTGCGTGTGTGTATTTGTGTGTGTATCGGAGTGCGTGTGTGTGTATCTGAGTGCGTGTGTGTATCTGTGTGTGTATCTGAGTGTGTGTATCTGTGTGTGTATCTGAGTGCATGTGTGTATCTGTGTGTGTATCGGAGTGCGTGTGTGTGTGTATCTCAGTGCGTGTGTGTATCTGAGTGTGTGTGTGTATCTGAGTGCGTGTGTGTATCTGTGTGTGTGTATCTCAGTGCGTGTGTGTATCTGAGTGCGTGTGTGTATCTGTGTGTGTATCTGAGTGCGTGTGTGTATCTGTGTGTGTGTATCTCAGTGTGTGTGTGTATCTGAGTGTGTGTGTATCTGAGTGCGTGTGTGTATCTGTGTGTGTGTATCTCAGTGCGTGTGTGTATCTGAGTGTGTGTGTGTATCTGAGTGCGTGTTTGTATCTGTGTGTGTATCTGAGTGCGTGTGTGTATCTGTGTGTGTGTATCTCAGTGCATGTGTGTATCTGTGTATGTGTATCTCAGTGCGTGTGTGTATCTGTGTATGTATCGGAGTGCGTGTGTGTAACTGAGTGCGTGTGTGTATCTGTGTGTGTATCGGAGTGTGTGTGTGTATCTGTGTGTGTATCGGAGTGTGTGTGTGTATCTGAGTGCGTGTGTGTATCTGAGTGCGTGGGTGTATCTGTGTGTGTATCTCAGTGCGTGTGTGTATCTGTGTGTGTATCGGAGTGCGTGTGTGTATCGGAGTGCGTGTGTGTATCTGAGTGCGTGTGTGTATCTGTGTGTGTATCTGAGTGCTTGTGTGTATCTGAGTGCGTGTGTGTATCTGTGTGTGTATCGGAGTGCGTGTGTGTATCTGTGTGTATATCTGAGTGCGTGTGTGTATCGGAGTGCGTGTGTGTATCTGAGTGCGTGTGTGTATCTGTGTGTGTATCGGAGTGAGTGTGTGTATCTGTGTGTGTATCGGAGTGCGTGTGTGTATCTGTGTGTGTATCTGTGTGTGTATCTGAGTGCGTGTGTGTGTGTATCTGAGTGCGTGTGTGTATCTGTGTGTGTGTATCTCAGTGCGTTTGTGTATCTGTGTGTGTATCTGTGTGTATCTGTGTGTGTATCGGAGTGCGTGTGTGTATCTGTGTGTGTATCTGAGTGCGTGTGTGTATCTGAGTGCGAGTGTGTATCTGTGTGTGTATCTGAGTGCGTGTGTGTATCTGAGTGCGTGTGTGTATCTGTGTGTGTATCGGAGTGCGTGTGTGTATCTGTGTGTGTGTATCTCAGTGCGTGTGTGTATCTGTGTGTGTATCTGAGTGCGTGTGTGTATCTGAGTGCGTGTGTGTATCTGTGTGTGTATCGGAGTGCGTGTGTGTATCGGAGTGCGTGTGTGTATCTGAGTGCGTGTGTGTATCTGTGTGTGTGTATCTGTGTGTGTATCTGAGTGCGTGTGTGTATCTGTGTGTGTATCGGAGTGCGTGTGTGTATCTGTGTGTGTATCTGAGTGCGTGTGTGTATCTGTGTGTGTGTATCTCAGTGCGTGTGTGTATCTGTGTGTGTATCTGAGTGTGTGTGTGTATCTGAGTGCGTGTGTGTATCTGTGTGTGTATCGGAGTGCGTGTGTGTATCTGTGTGTGTAGCTGAGTGCGTGTGTGTATCTGAGTGCGAGTGTGTATCTGTGTGTGTATCTGAGTGCGTGTGTGTATCTGAGTGCGAGTGTGTATCTGTGTGTGTATCTGAGTGCGTGAGTGTATCTGTGTGTGTGTATCTGAGTGCGTGTGTGTATCTGTGTGTGTATCTGAGTGCGTGTGTGTATCTGAGTGTGTATCAGAGTGCGTGTGTGTATCTGTGTGTGTATCTGAGTGCGTGTGTGTATCGGAGTGCGTGTGTGTATCTGTGTGTGTATCTGAGTGCGTGTGTGTATCTGTGTGTGTATCTGAGTGCGTGTATCTGAGTGTGTATGTGTATCTGAGTGTGTATGTGTATCTGTGTGTGTGTGTATCGGAGTGCGTGTGTGTATCTGTGTGTGTATCGGAGTGCGTGTGTGTATCAGTGTGTGTATCTGTGTGTGTGTGTGTATCTGAGTGTGTGTGTGTATCTGTGTGTGTATCTGAGTGCGTGTGTGTATCTGTGTGCGTATCTGAGTGCGTGTGTGTATCTGAGTGCGTGTGTGTATCTGTGTGAGTGTGTGTATCTGAGTGTGTGTGTGTATCTGTGTGTATCTGAGTGCGTGTGTGTATCTGTGTGTGTGTGTGTATCTGAGTGTGTGTGTGTATCTGAGTGTGTGTGTGTATCTGTGTGTATCTGAGTGCGTGTGTGTATCTGTGTGTGTATCTGAGTGCGTGTGTGTATCTGTGTGCGTATCTGAGTGCGTGTGTGTATCTGAGTGCGTGTGTGTATCTGTGTGAGTGTGTGTATCTGAGTGTGTGTGTGTATCTGTGTGTATCTGAGTGCGTGTGTGTATCTGAGTGTGTGTGTGTATCTGAGTGCGTGTGTGTATCTGAGTGCGTGTGTGTATCTGAGTGCGTGTGTGTATCTGAGTGTGTGTGTGTATCTGAGTGCGTGTGTGTATCTGTGTGAGTATCTGAGTGTGTGTGTGTATCTGAGTGCGTGTGTGTATCTGTGTGTGTATCGGAGTGCGTGTGTGTATCTGTGTGTGTAGCTGAGTGCGTGTGTGTATCTGAGTGCGAGTGTGTATCTGTGTGTGTATCTGTGTGTGTATCTGAGTGCGTGTGTGTATCTGTGTGTGTATCTGAGTGCGTGTGTGTATCTGAGTGCGAGTGTGTATCTGTGTGTATCTGAGTGCGTGAGTGTATCTGTGTGTGTGTATCTGAGTGCGTGTGTGTATCTGTGTGTGTATCTGAGTGTGTATCAGAGTGCGTGTGTGTATCTGTGTGTGTATCTGAGTGCGTGTGTGTATCGGAGTGCGTGTGTGTATCTGTGTGTGTATCTGAGTGCGTGTGTGTATCTGTGTGTGTATCTGAGTGCGTGTATCTGAGTGTGTATGTGTATCTGAGTGTGTATGTGTATCTGAGTGTGTGTGTGTGTATCGGAGTGCGTGTGTGTATCTGTGTGTGTATCGGAGTGCGTGTGTGTATCTGTGTGTGTGTGTGTATCTGAGTGTGTGTGTGTATCTGTGTGTATCTGAGTGCGTGTGTGTATCTGTGTGTGTATCTGAGTGCGTGTGTGTATCTGTGTGCGTATCTGAGTGCGTGTGTGTATCTGAGTGCGTGTGTGTATCTGAGTGTGTGTGTGTATCTGTGTGAGTGTGTGTATCTGAGTGTGTGTGTGTATCTGTTTGTATCTGAGTGTGTGTGTGTATCTGAGTGTGTGTGTGTATCTGAGTGTGTGTGTGTATCTGAGTGCGTGTGTGTATCTGAGTGCGTGTGTGTATCTGAGTGTGTGTGTGTATCTGAGTGTGTGTGTGTATCTGAGTGCGTGTGTGTATCTGTGTGTGTATCTGAGTGTGTGTGTGTATCAGAGTGCGTGTGTGTATCTGTGTGTGTAACGGAGTGCGTGTGTGTATCTGAGTGTGTATCTGAGTGCGTGTGTGTATCTGTGTGTGTATCGGAGTGCGTGTGTGTATCTGTGTGTGTATCTGTGTGTGTATCGGAGTGCATGTGTGTATCTGTGTGTGTATCGGAGTGCGTGTGTGTATCTGTTTGTGTATCTGAGTATGTGTGTGTATCTGTGTGTGTATCGGAGTGTGTGTCTGTATCTGTGTGTGTATCTGAGTGTGTGTGTGTGTGTATCTGAGTGCATGTGTGTATCTGTGTGTGTATCTGAGTGCGTGTGTGTATCTGAGTGCATGTGTGTATCTGTGTGTGTATCTGAGTGCGTGTGTGTATCTGAGTGCGTGTGTGTATCGGTGTGTGTATCGGAGTGCGTGTGTGTGTGTGTGTATCTGAGTGCATGTGTGTATCTGTGTGTGTATCTGAGTGCGTGTGTGTATCGGTGTGTGTATCTGAGTGCATGTGTGTAACTGTGTGTGTATCTGAGTGTGTGTGTGTGTGTGTATCTCAGTGCGTGTGTGTATCAGTGTGTGTATCTGAGTGCGTGTGTGTATCTGTGTGTGTATCTGAGTGCGTGTGTGTATCTGTGTGTGTATCGGAGTGCGTGTGTGTATCTGAGTGCGTGTGTGTATCTGTGTGTGTGTATCTGAGTGCGTGTGTGTATCGGAGTGCGTGTGTATCTGAGTGCGTGTGTTTATCTGTGTGTGTATCGGAGTGCGTGTGTGTATCGGAGTGCGTGTGTGTATCTGAGTGTGTGTGTGTATCTGAGTGCGTGAGTGTATCTGAGTGCGTGAGTGTATCTGCGTGAGTGTGTATCTGTGTGTGTATCTGTGTGTGCGTGAGTGTGTATCTGTTTGTGTGTATCTGAGTGCGTGAGTGTGTAGCTCTGTGTGTGTATCGGAGTGCGTGTGTGTGTATCTGAGTGCGTGTGTGTGTATCTGTGTGTGTATCTGAGTGCGTGTGTGTATCTGTGTGTGTATCTGAGTGCGTGTGTGTATCTGAGTGCGTGTGTGTATCTGAGTGCGTGTGTGTATCTGAGTGCGTGTGTGTATCTGTGTGTGTATCTGAGTGCGTGTGTGTATCTGTGTGTGTATCTGAGTGCGTGTGTGTATCTGTGTGTGTGTATCTGAGTGCGTGTGTGTATCTGTGTGTGTATCTGAGTGTGTGTGTGTGTATCTGAGTGCATGTGTATATCTGTGTGTGTATCTGAGTGCGTGTGTGTATCGGAGTGCGTGTGTGTATCTGTGTGTGTATCTGAGTGCGTGTGTGTATCTGAGTGCGTGTGTGTATCTGTGTGTGTGTATCTGAGTGCGTGTGTGTATCTGAGTGTGTGTGTGTGTGTATCTGAGTGCATGTGTATATCTGTGTGTGTATCTGAGTGCGTGTGTATATCTGAGTGCGTGTGTGTATCTGTGTGTGTATCTCAGTGCGTGTGTGTATCTGAGTGCGTGTGTGTATCTGTGTGTGTATCGGAGTGCGTGTGTGTATCTGAGTGCGTGTGTGTATCTGAGTGCGTGTGTGTATCTGAGTGCGTGTGTGTATCTGTGTGTGTATCGGAGTGCGTGTGTGTATCTGTGTGTGTATCTGAGTGCGTGTGTGTATCTGTGTGTGTGTATCTCAGTGCGTGTGTGTATCTGTGTGTGTATCTGAGTGCGTGTGTGTATCTGAGTGCGTGTGTGTATCTGAGTGCGTGTGTGTATCTGTGTGTGTATCGGAGTGCGTGTGTGTATCAGTGTGTGTATCTGAGTGCATGTGTGTATCTGAGTGCGAGTGTGTATCTGTGTGCGCATCTGTGTATGTGTGTGTGTGTATCTGTGTGTGTGTGTATCTGTGTGTGTGTATCTCTGTGTGTGTATCGGAGTGCGTGTGTGTATCTGAGTGTGTGTGTATCTCTGTGTGTGTATCTGAGTGTGTGTGTGTATCTGTGTGTGCGCATCTGTGTGTGCGCATCTGTGTGTACGTATCTGTGTGTGCGCATCTGTGTGTACGTATCTGTGTGTGTGTGTGTATCTGTGCGTGCGCATCTGTGCGTGCGCATCTGTGCGTGCGTATCTGTGCGTGTGTATCGGAGTGCGTGTGTGTGTGTATCTGTGTGTATCTGAGTGTGTGTGTATCTCTGTGTGTGTATCTGAGTGTGTGTGTGTATCTGTCTGTGTATCTGAGTGCGTGTGTGTATCTGAGTGTGT
Source organism: Chiloscyllium punctatum (assembly GCF_047496795.1). NCBI lineage: Eukaryota > Metazoa > Chordata > Chondrichthyes > Orectolobiformes > Hemiscylliidae > Chiloscyllium > Chiloscyllium punctatum. The sequence goes on along the minus strand of NW_027310218.1, from coordinate 127,092 downwards.
GTGTATCTCTGTGTGTGTATCTGAGTGTGTGTGTGTATCTGTGTGTGTATCTGAGTGCGTGTGTGTATCGGAGTGCGTGTGTGTATCTGAGTGTGCGTGTGTATCTGTGTGTATCTGAGAGCGTGTGTGTATCTGTGTGTGTATCTGAGTGCGTGTGTGTATCTGTGTGTGTATCTGTGTGTGTATCTGAGTGTGTGTGTGTGTATCTGTGTGTGTATCTGAGTGTGTGCGTGTGTGTATCTGAGTGCGTGAGTGTATCTGAGTGCGTGTGTATCTGTGTGTATCTGTGTGTGTATCTGAGTGTGTGTGTGTATCTGAGTGCGTGTGTGTATCTGTGTGTGTATCTGAGTGTGTGTGTGTATCTGTGTGCGTGTGTGTATCTGTGTGTGTATCTGAGTGTGTGTGTGTGTATCGGAGTGCGTGTGTGTATCTGTGTGTGTATCTGAGTGCGTGAGTGTGTATCTGTGTGTGTGTATCTGTGTGTGTGTGAGTGTATATCTGTGTGTGTGTATCTGAGTGCGTGTGTGTATCTGAGTGCGTGTGTTATCTGTGTGTGTATCTGAGTGTGTGTGTATCTGAGTGCGTGTGTGTATCTGTGTGTGTATCTGAGTGTGTGTGTATCTGTGTGTGTATCTGAGTGTGTGTGTGTATCTGAGTGTGTATCTGAGTGCGTGTGTGTATCTGAGTGCGTGAGTGTATCTGAGTGCGTGAGTGTATCTGAGTGTGTGTGTATCTGAGTGCGTGTGTGTATCTGAGTGCGTGTGTGTATCTGCGTGAGTGTGTGTATCTGCGTGAGTGTGTATCTGTGTGTGTATCTGTGTGTGTGTATCTCAGTGCGTTTGTGTATCTGTGTGTGTATCTGTGTGTATCTGTGTGTGTATCGGAGTGCGTGTGTGTATCTGTGTGTGTATCTGAGTGCGTGTGTGTATCTGAGTGCGTGTGTGTATCTGTGTGTGTATCGGAGTGCGTGTGTGTATCTGTGTGTGTGTATCTCAGTGCGTGTGTGTATCTGTGTGTGTATCTGAGTGCGTGTGTGTATCTGAGTGCGTGTGTGTATCTGTGTGTGTATCGGAGTGCGTGTGTGTATCGGAGTGCGTGTGTGTATCTGAGTGCGTGTGTGTATCTGTGTGTGTGTGTGTATCTGTGTGTGTATCTGAGTGCGTGTGTGTATCTGTGTGTGTATCGGAGTGCGTGTGTGTATCTGTGTGTGTATCTGAGTGCGTGTGTGTATCTGTGTGTGTGTATCTCAGTGCGTGTGTGTATCTGTGTGTGTATCTGAGTATGTGTGTGTATCTGAGTGTGTGTGTGTATCTGAGTGTGTGTGTGTATCTGTGTGTATCTGAGTGCGTGTGTGTATCTGTGTGTGTATCTGAGTGCGTGTGTGTATCTGAGTGCGTGTGTGTATCTGTGTGAGTGTGTGTATCTGAGTGTGTGTGTGTATCTGTGTGTATCTGAGTGCGTGTGTGTATCTGAGTGTGTGTGTGTATCTGAGTGCGTGTGTGTATCTGAGTGTGTGTGTGTATCTGAGTGCGTGTGTGTATCTGTGTGAGTATCTGAGTGTGTGTGTGTATCTGAGTGCGTGTGTGTATCTGTGTGTGTATCGGAGTGCGTGTGTGTATCTGTGTGTGTAGCTGAGTGCGTGTGTGTATCTGAGTGCGAGTGTGTATCTGTGTGTGTATCTGTGTGTGTATCTGAGTGCGTGTGTGTATCTGTGTGTGTATCTGAGTGCGTGTGTGTATCTGAGTGCGAGTGTGTATCTGTGTGTATCTGAGTGCGTGAGTGTATCTGTGTGTGTGTATCTGAGTGCGTGTGTGTATCTGTGTGTGTATCTGAGTGCGTGTGTGTATCTGAGTGTGTATCAGAGTGCGTGTGTGTATCTGTGTGTGTATCTGAGTGCGTGTGTGTATCGGAGTGCGTGTGTGTATCTGTGTGTGTATCTGAGTGCGTGTGTGTATCTGTGTGTGTATCTGAGTGCGTGTATCTGAGTGTGTATGTGTATCTGAGTGTGTATGTGTATCTGAGTGTGTGTGTGTGTATCGGAGTGCGTGTGTGTATCTGTGTGTGTATCGGAGTGCGTGTGTGTATCTGTGTGTGTGTGTGTATCTGAGTGTGTGTGTGTATCTGTGTGTATCTGAGTGCGTGTGTGTATCTGTGTGTGTATCTGAGTGCGTGTGTGTATCTGTGTGTGTATCTGAGTGTGTGTGTGTATCAGAGTGCGTGTGTGTATCTGTGTGTGTAACGGAGTGCGTGTGTGTATCTGAGTGTGTATCTGAGTGCGTGTGTGTATCTGTGTGTGTATCGGAGTGCGTGTGTGTATCTGTGTGTGTATCTGTGTGTGTATCGGAGTGCATGTGTGTATCTGTGTGTGTATCGGAGTGCGTGTGTGTATCTGTTTGTGTATCTGAGTATGTGTGTGTATCTGTGTGTGTATCGGAGTGTGTGTGTGTATCTGTGTGTGTATCTGAGTGTGTGTGTGTGTGTATCTGAGTGCATGTGTGTATCTGTGTGTGTATCTGAGTGCGTGTGTGTATCTGAGTGCATGTGTGTATCTGTGTGTGTATCTGAGTGCGTGTGTGTATCGGTGTGTGTATCGGAGTGCGTGTGTGTGTGTGTGTATCTGAGTGCATGTGTGTATCTGTGTGTGTATCTGAGTGCGTGTGTGTATCGGTGTGTGTATCTGAGTGCATGTGTGTAACTGTGTGTGTATCTGAGTGTGTGTGTGTGTGTGTATCTCAGTGCGTGTGTGTATCAGTGTGTGTATCTGAGTGCGTGTGTGTATCTGTGTGTGTATCTGAGTGCGTGTGTGTATCTGTGTGTGTATCGGAGTGCGTGTGTGTATCTGAGTGCGTGTGTGTATCTGTGTGTGTGTATCTGAGTGCGTGTGTGTATCGGAGTGCGTGTGTATCTGAGTGCGTGTGTTTATCTGTGTGTGTATCGGAGTGCGTGTGTGTATCGGAGTGCGTGTGTGTATCTGAGTGCGTGTGTGTATCTGAGTGTGTGTGTGTATCTGAGTGCGTGAGTGTATCTGAGTGCGTGAGTGTATCTGCGTGAGTGTGTATCTGTGTGTGTATCTGTGTGTGCGTGAGTGTGTATCTGTTTGTGTGTATCTGAGTGCGTGAGTGTGTAGCTCTGTGTGTGTATCGGAGTGCGTGTGTGTGTATCTGAGTGCGTGTGTGTGTATCTGTGTGTGTATCTGAGTGCGTGTGTGTATCTGTGTGTGTATCTGAGTGCGTGTGTGTATCTGAGTGCGTGTGTGTATCTGAGTGCGTGTGTGTATCTGTGTGTGTATCTGAGTGCGTGTGTGTATCTGTGTGTGTGTATCTGAGTGCGTGTGTGTATCTGTGTGTGTATCTGAGTGTGTGTGTGTGTATCTGAGTGCATGTGTATATCTGTGTGTGTATCTGAGTGCGTGTGTGTATCGGAGTGCGTGTGTGTATCTGTGTGTGTATCTGAGTGCGTGTGTGTATCTGAGTGCGTGTGTGTATCTGTGTGTGTGTATCTGAGTGCGTGTGTGTATCTGTGTGTGTATCTGAGTGTGTGTGTGTGTGTATCTGAGTGCATGTGTATATCTGTGTGTGTATCTGAGTGCGTGTGTATATCTGAGTGCGTGTGTGTATCTGTGTGTGTATCTCAGTGCGTGTGTGTATCTGAGTGCGTGTGTGTATCTGTGTGTGTATCGGAGTGCGTGTGTGTATCTGAGTGCGTGTGTGTATCTGAGTGCGTGTGTGTATCTGTGTGTGTATCGGAGTGCGTGTGTGTATCTGTGTGTGTATCTGAGTGCGTGTGTGTATCTGTGTGTGTGTATCTCAGTGCGTGTGTGTATCTGTGTGTGTATCTGAGTGCGTGTGTGTATCTGAGTGCGTGTGTGTATCTGAGTGCGTGTGTGTATCTGTGTGTGTATCGGAGTGCGTGTGTGTATCAGTGTGTGTATCTGAGTGCATGTGTGTATCTGAGTGCGAGTGTGTATCTGTGTGCGCATCTGTGTATGTGTGTGTGTGTATCTGTGTGTGTGTGTATCTGTGTGTGTGTGTATCTGTGTGTGTGTATCTCTGTGTGTGTATCGGAGTGCGTGTGTGTATCTGAGTGTGTGTGTATCTCTGTGTGTGTATCTGAGTGTGTGTGTGTATCTGTGTGTGCGCATCTGTGTGTGCGCATCTGTGTGTACGTATCTGTGTGTGCGCATCTGTGTGTACGTATCTGTGTGTGTGTGTGTATCTGTGCGTGCGCATCTGTGCGTGCGCATCTGTGCGTGCGCATCTGTGCGTGCGTATCTGTGCGTGTGTATCGGAGTGCGTGTGTGTGTGTATCTGTGTGTATCTGAGTGTGTGTGTATCTCTGTGTGTGTATCTGAGTGTGTGTGTGTATCTGTCTGTGTATCTGAGTGCGTGTGTGTATCTGAGTGTGTGTGTATCTCTGTGTGTGGATCTGAGTGTGTGTGTGTATCTGTCTGTGTATCTGAGTGCGTGTGTGTATCGGAGTGCGTGTGTGTATCTGAGTGTGCGTGTGTATCTGTGTGTATCTGAGAGCGTGTGTGTATCTGTGTGTGTATCTGAGTGCGTGTGTGTATCTGTGTGTGTATCTGTGTGTGTATCTGAGTGTGTGTGTGTGTGTATCTGTGTGTGTATCTGAGTGTGTGCGTGTGTGTATCTGAGTGCATGAGTGTATCTGAGTGCGTGTGTATCTGTGTGTATCTGTGTGTGTATCTGAGTGTGTGTGTGTATCTGAGTGCGTGTGTGTATCTGTGTGTGTATCTGAGTGTGTGTGTGTATCTGTGTGCGTGTGTGTATCTGTGTGTGTATCTGAGTGTGTGTGTGTGTATCGGAGTGCGTGTGTGTATCTGTGTGTGTATCTGAGTGCGTGAGTGTGTATCTGTGTGTGTGTATCTGTGTGTGTGTGAGTGTATATCTGTGTGTGTGTATCTGAGTGCGTGTGTGTATCTGAGTGCGTGTGTTATCTGTGTGTGTATCTGAGTGTGTGTGTATCTGAGTGCGTGTGTGTATCTGTGTGTGTATCTGAGTGTGTGTGTATCTGTGTGTGTATCTGAGTGCGTGTGTGTATCTGAGTGCGTGAGTGTATCTGAGTGCGTGAGTGTATCTGAGTGTGTGTGTATCTGAGTGCGTGTGTGTATCTGAGTGCGTGTGTGTATCTGCGTGAGTGTGTGTATCTGCGTGAGTGTGTATCTGTGTGTGCGTGAGTGTGTATCTGTTTGTGTGTATCTGAGTGCATGAGTGTGTATCTCTGTGTGTGTATCGGAGTGCGTGTGTGTGTATCTGAGTGCGTGTGTGTGTATCTGTGTGTGTATCTGAGTGCGTGTGTGTATCTGTGTGTGTATCTGAGTGCGTGTGTGTATCTGAGTGTGCGTGTGTATCTGAGTGCGTGTGTATCTGTGTGTGTGTATCTGTGTGTGTATCTGAGTGTGTGTGTATCTGTGTGTGTATCTGAGTGCGTGTGTGTATCTGAGTGTGCGTGTGTATCTGAGTGCGTGTGTATCTGTGTGTGTGTATCTGTGTGTGTATCTGAGTGTGTGTGTATCTGTGTGTGTATCTGAGTGCGTGTGTGTATCTATGTGTGTATCGGAGTGCGTGTGTGTGTGTATCTGAGTGCGTGTGTGTATCTGATTGTGTATCTGAGTGCGTGTGTGTATCTGAGTGCGTGTGTGTATCGGAGTGCGTGTGTGTATCTGTGTGTGTGTATCGGAGTGCGTGTGTGTATCTGTGTGTATCAGAGTGCGTGTGTGTATCGGAGTGCGTGTGTGTATCTGTGTGTGTATCGGAGTGCGTGTGTGTATCTGAGTGCGTGTGTGTATCTGAGTGTGTATCTCAGTGCGTGTGTGTATCTGAGTGTGTATCTCAGTGCGTGTGTGTATCTGAGTGCGTGTGTGTATCTGTGTGTGTATCTGAGTGCGTGTGTGTATCTGTGTGTGTGTATCGGAGTGTGTGTGTGTATCTGAGTGCGTGTGTGTATCTGAGTGCGTGAGTGTGTATCTGTGTGTGTATCTGAGTGCGTGTGTGTATCTGTGTGTGTATCTGAGTGCGTGTGTGCATCTGTGTGTGTATCTGAGTGCGTGTGTGTATCTGAGTGCGTGTGTGTATCTGAGTGCGTGTGTGTATCTGTGTGTGTTTCGGAGTGCGTGTGTGTATCTGTGTGTGTATCTGAGTGCGTGTGTGTATCTGTGTGTGTGTATCTCAGTGCGTGTGTGTATCTGAGTGCGTGTGTGTATCTGAGTGCGTGTGTGTATCTGTGTGTGTGTATCTGAGTGTGTGTGTGTATCTGAGTGTGTGTGTGTATCTGTGTGTGTGTATCTGAGTGCGTGTGTGTATCTGTGTGTGTGTATCTGAGTGCGTGTGTGTATCTGTGTGTGTATCTGAGTGCGTGTGTGTATCTGTGTGTGTGTATCTCAGTGTGTGTGTGTATCTGTGTGTGTATCTGAGTGCGTGTGTGTATCTGAGTGCGTGTGTGTATCTGTGTATGTATCGGAGTGCGTGTGTGTATCTCAGTGCGTGTGTGTATCTGTGTGTGTATCTGAGTGCGTGTGTGTATCTGTGTGCGTGTGTGTATCTGTGTGCGTGTGTGTATCTGTGTGTGTATCTGAGTGTGTGTATCTGTGTGTGTATCTGAGTGTGTGTATCTGTGTGTGTATCGGAGTGCGTGTGTGTATCTGTGTATGTATCGGAGTGCGTGTGTGTGTATCTGAGTGCGTGTGTGTATCTGTGTGTGTATCTGAGTGCGTGTGTGTATCTGTGTGTGTATCTGAGTGTGTGTATCTGTGTGCGTGTGTGTATCTGTGTGTGTATCTGAGTGCATGTGTGTATCTGTGTGTGTATCGGAGTGCGTGTGTGTGTGTATCTCAGTGCGTGTGTGTATCTGAGTGTGTGTGTGTATCTGAGTGCGTGTGTGTATCTGTGTGTGTATCTGAGTGCGTGTGTGTATCTGTGTGTGTATCGGAGTGCGTGTGTGTGTGTATCTCAGTGCGTGTGTGTATCTGAGTGTGTGTGTGTATCTGAGTGCGTGTGTGTATCTGTGTGTGTATCTGAGTGCGTGTGTGTATCTGTGTGTGTGTATCTCAGTGCGTGTGTGTATCTGAGTGCGTGTGTGTGTGTATCTCAGTGCGTGTGTGTATCTGAGTGTGTGTGTGTATCTGAGTGCGTGTGTGTATCTGTGTGTGTATCTGAGTGCGTGTGTGTATCTGTGTGTGTATCTGAGTGCATGTGTGTATCTGTGTGTGTATCGGAGTGCGTGTGTGTGTGTATCTCAGTGCGTGTGTGTATCTGAGTGTGTGTGTGTATCTGAGTGCGTGTGTGTATCTGTGTGTGTGTATCTCAGTGCGTGTGTGTATCTGAGTGCGTGTGTGTATCTGTGTGTGTATCTGAGTGCGTGTGTGTATCTGTGTGTGTGTATCTCAGTGTGTGTGTGTATCTGAGTGTGTGTGTGTATCTGTGTGTATGTATCTCAGTGCGTGTGTGTATCTGAGTGCGTGTGTGTATCTGTGTGTGTATCTGAGTGCGTGTGTGTATCTGTGTGTGTGTATCTCAGTGCGTGTGTGTATCTGTGTATGTGTATCTCAGTGCGTGTGTGTATCTGTGTGTGTATCGGAGTGCGTGTGTGTAACTGAGTGCGTGTGTGTATCTGTGTGTGTATCGGAGTGTGTGTGTGTATCTGTGTGTGTATCGGAGTGTGTGTGTGTATCTGTGTATGTATCGGAGTGCGTGTGTGTATCTGAGTGCGTGTGTGTATCTGAGTGCGTGTGTGTATCTGTGTGTGTATCTCAGTGCGTGTGTGTATCTGTGTGTGTATCGGAGTGCGTGTGTGTATCTGAGTGCGTGTGTGTATCTGTGTGTGTATCTGAGTGCGTGTGTGTATCTGAGTGCATGTGTGTATCTGTGTGTGTATCGGAGTGCGTGTGTGTATCTGTGTGTATATCGGAGTGCGTGTGTGTATCGGAGTGCGTGTGTGTATCTCAGTGCGTGTGTGTATCTGTGTGTGTATCTGAGTGCGTGTGTGTATCTGTGTGTGTATCGGAGTGCGTGTGTGTATCTGTGTGTGTGTATCGGAGTGCGTGTGTGTATCGGAGTGCGTGTGTGTATCGGAGTGCGTGTGTGTATCTGTGTGTGTATCTGAGTGCGTGTGTTTATCTGTGTGTGTATCGGAGTGCGTGTGTGTATCGGAGTGCGTGTGTGTATCGGAGTGCGTGTGTGTATCGGAGTGCGTGTGTGTATCGGAGTGCGTGGGTGTATCTGAGTGCGTGTGTGTATCTGTGTATGTATCGGAGTGCGTGTGTGTAACTGAGTGCGTGTGTGTATCTGTGTGTGTATCGGAGTGTGTGTGTGTATCTGTGTGTGTATCGGAGTGTGTGTGTGTATCTGAGTGTGTGTGTGTATCTGAGTGCGTGTGTGTATCTGTGTGTGTATCTCAGTGCGTGTGTGTATCTGTGTGTGTATCGGAGTGCGTGTGTGTATCTGAGTGCGTGTGTGTATCTGTGTGTGTATCTGAGTGCGTGTGTGTATCTGAGTGCATGTGTGTATCTGTGTGTGTATCGGAGTCCGTGTGTGTATCTGTGTGTATATCGGAGTGCGTGTGTGTATCGGAGTGCGTGTGTGTATCTCAGTGCGTGTGTGTATCTGTGTGTGTATCTGAGTGCGTGTGTGTATCTGTGTGTGTATCTGAGTGCGTGTGTGTATCTGTGTGTGTATCTGTGTGTGTGTATCTCAGTGCGTGTGTGTATCTATGTGTGTATCTGAGTGCGTGTGTGTATCGGAGTGCGTGTGTGTATCTGTGTGTGTATCGGAGTGCGTGTGTGTATCTGAGTGCGTGTGTGTATCTGAGTGCGTGTGTGTATCTGAGTGCGTGTGTGTATCTGTGTGTGTATCTGAGTGCGTGTGTGTATCGGAGTGCGTGTGTGTATCTGTGTGTGTATCGGAGTGAGTGTGTGTATCTGTGTGTGTATCGGAGTGTGTGTGTGTATCTGTGTGTGTATCTGAGTGCGTGTGTGTATCTGTGTGTGTGTATCTCAGTGCGTTTGTGTATCTGTGTGTGTATCTGTGTGTATCTGTGTGTGTATCGGAGTGCGTGTGTGTATCTGAGTGCGAGTGTGTATCTGTGTGTGTATCTGAGTGCGTGTGTGTATCTGAGTGCGTGTGTGTATCTGTGTGTGTATCGGAGTGCGTGTGTGTATCTGTGTGTGTGTATCTCAGTGCGTGTGTGTATCTGTGTGTGTATCTGAGTGCGTGTGTGTATCTGAGTGCGTGTGTGTATCTGTGTGTGTATCGGAGTGCGTGTGTGTATCTGTGTGTGTATCTGAGTGCGTGTGTGTATCTGAGTGCGTGTGTGTATCTGTGTGTGTATCGGAGTGCGTGTGTGTATCTGTGTGTGTGTATCTCAGTGCGTGTGTGTATCTGTGTGTGTATCTGAGTGCGTGTGTGTATCTGAGTGCGTGTGTGTATCTGTGTGTGTATCGGAGTGCGTGTGTGTATCTGAGTGCGTGTGTGTATCTGTGTGTGTATCTGAGTGCGTGTGTGTATCTGAGTGCGTGTGTGTATCTGTGTATGTATCGGAGTGCGTGTGTGTATCTGTGTGTGTATCTGAGTGCGTGTGTGTATCTGTGTGTGTGTATCTCAGTGTGTGTGTGTATCTGTGTGTGTATCTGAGTGTGTGTGTGTATCTGAGTGCGTGTGTGTATCTGTGTGTGTATCGGAGTGCGTGTGTGTATCTGTCTGTGTAGCTGAGTGCGAGTGTGTATCTGTGTGTGTATCTGAGTGCGTGTGTGTATCTGAGTGCGAGTGTGTATCTGTGTGTGTATCTGAGTGCGTGAGTGTATCTGTGTGTGTGTATCTGAGTGCGTGTGTGTATCTGAGTGCGTGTGTGTATCTGTGTGTGTATCGGAGTGCGTGTGTGTATCTGAGTGCGTGTGTGTATCTGTGTGTGTATCTGAGTGCGTGTGTGTATCTGAGTGCGTGTGTGTATCTGTGTGTGTATCGGAGTGCGTGTGTGTATCTGTGTGTGTATCTGAGTGCGTGTGTGTATCTGTGTGTGTGTATCTCAGTGCGTGTGTGTATCTGTGTGTGTATCTGAGTGTGTGTGTGTATCTGAGTGCGTGTGTGTATCTGTGTGTGTATCGGAGTGCGTGTGTGTATCTGTCTGTGTAGCTGAGTGCGTGTGTGTATCTGAGTGCGAGTGTGTATCTGTGTGTGTATCTGAGTGCGTGTGTGTATCTGAGTGCGAGTGTGTATCTGTGTGTGTATCTGAGTGCGTGAGTGTATCTGTGTGTGTGTATCTGAGTGCGTGAGTGTATCTGTGTGTGTGTATCTGAGTGCGTGTGTGTATCTGTGTGTGTATCTGAGTGCGTGTATGTATCTGAGTGTGTATCAGAGTGCGTGTGTGTATCTGTGTGTGTATCTGAGTGCGTGTGTGTATCTGAGTGCGAGTGTGTATCTGTGTGTGTATCTGAGTGCGTGTGTGTATCTGAGTGTGTATCAGAGTGCGTGTGTGTATCTGTGTGTGTATCTGAGTGCGTGTGTGTATCTGAGTGTGTATCAGAGTGCGTGTGTGTATCTGTGTGTGTATCTGAGTGCGTGTGTGTATCGGAGTGCGTGTGTGTATCTGTGTGTGTATCTGAGTGCGTGTGTGTATCTGAGTGTGTATCAGAGTGCGTGTGTGTATCTGTGTGTGTATCTGAGTGCGTGTGTGTATCGGAGTGCGTGTGTGTATCGGAGTGCGTGTGTGTATCTGTGTGTGTATCTGAGTGCGTGTGTGTATATGAGTGCGTGTGTGTATCTGTGTGTGTATCTGAGTGCGTGTATCTGAGTGTGTATGTGTATCTGAGTGTGTATGTGTATCTGAGTGTGTGTGTGTGTATCGGAGTGCGTGTGTGTATCTGTGTGTGTATCGGAGTGCGTGTGTGTATCTGTGTGTGTATCTGAGTGCGTGTGTGTATCTGTGTGTGTGTGTGTATCTGAGTGTGTGTGTGTATCTGTGTGTATCTGAGTGCGTGTGTGTATCTGTGTGTGTATCTGAGTGCGTGTCTGTATCTGAGTGCGTGTGTGTATCTGTGTGAGTGTGTGTATCTGAGTGTGTGTGTGTATCTGTGTGTATCTGAGTGTGTGTGTGTATCGGAGTGCGTGTGTGTATCTGTGTGTGTGTATCGGAGTGCGTGTGTGTATCTGTGTGTGTATCGGAGTGCGTGTGTGTATCTGTGTGTGTATCTGAGTGCGTGTGTGTATCTGAGTGCGTGTGTGTATCTGAGTGCGTGTGTGTATCTGAGTGTGTGTGTGTATCTGAGTGCGTGTGTGTATCTGTGTGTGTGTGTGTATCTGTGTGTGTATCTGAGTGTGTGTGTGTATCGGAGTGCGTGTGTGTATCTGTGTGTGTAACGGAGTGCGTGTGTGTATCTGAGTGTGTATCTGAGTGCGTGTGTGTATCTGTGTGTGTTTCGGAGTGCGTGTGTGTATCTGTGTGTGTATCTGTTTGTGTATCGGAGTGCGTGTGTGTATCTGTGTGTGTATCGGAGTGCGTGTGTGTATCTGTGTGTGTATCTGAGTGTGTGTGTGTATCTGTGTGTGTATCGGAGTGTGTGTGTGTATCTGTGTGTGTATCTGAGTGTGTGTGTGTGTATCTGAGTGCATGTGTGTATCTGTGTGTGTATCTGAGTGCGTGTGTGTATCGGTGTGTGTATCTGAGTGCATGTGTGTATCTGTGTGTGTATCTGAGTGCGTGTGTGTATCGGTGTGTGTATCGGAGTGCGTGTGTGTGTGTGTGTATCTGAGTGCATGTGTGTATCTGTGTGTGTATCTGAGTGCGTGTGTGTATCGGTGTGTGTATCTGAGTGTGTGTGTGTGTGTGTATCTCAGTGCGTGTGTGTATCAGTGTGTGTATCTGAGTGCGTGTGTGTATCTGTGTGTGTATCTGAGTGCGTGTGTGTATCTGTGTGTGTATCGGAGTGCGTGTGTGTATCTGAGTGCGTGTGTGTATCTGTGTGTGTGTATCTGAGTGCGTGTGTGTATCGGAGTGCGTGTGTATCTGAGTGCGTGTGTTTATCTGTGTGTGTATCGGAGTGCGTGTGTGTATCGGAGTGCGTGTGTGTATCTGTGTGTGTATCTCAGTGCATTTGTGTATCTGTGTGTGTATCTGAGTACATGTGTGTATCTGAGTGCGTGTGTGTATCTGAGTGCGTGTGTGTATCTGAGTGCGTGTGTGTATCTGTGTGGGTATCTGAGTGCGTGTGTGTATCGGAGTGCGTGTGTGTATCTGTGTGTGTATCGGAGTGAGTGTGTGTATCTGTGTGTGTATCGGAGTGTGTGTGTGTATCTGTGTGTGTATCTGAGTGCGTGTGTGTATCTGTGTGTGTGTATCTCAGTGCGTTTGTGTATCTGTGTGTGTATCTGTGTGTATCTGTGTGTGTATCGGAGTGCGTGTGTGTATCTGAGTGCGAGTGTGTATCTGTGTGTGTATCTGAGTGCGTGTGTGTATCTGAGTGCGTGTGTGTATCTGTGTGTGTATCGGAGTGCGTGTGTGTATCGGAGTGCGTGTGTGTATCTGTGTGTGTGTATCTCAGTGCGTGTGTGTATCTGTGTGTGTATCTGAGTGCGTGTGTGTATCTGAGTGCGTGTGTGTATCTGTGTGTGTATCGGAGTGCGTGTGTGTATCTGAGTGCGTGTGTGTATCTGTGTGTGTATCTGAGTGCGTGTGTGTATCTGAGTGCGTGTGTGTATCTGTGTGTGTATCGTAGTGCGTGTGTGTATCTGTGTGTGTATCTGAGTGCGTGTGTGTATCTGTGTGTGTGTATCTCAGTGTGTGTGTGTATCTGTGTGTGTAACTGAGTGTGTGTGTGTATCTGAGTGCGTGTGTGTATCTGTGTGTGCATCGGAGTGCGTGTGTGTATCTGTCTGTGTAGCTGAGTGCGAGTGTGTATCTGTGTGTGTATCTGAGTGCGTGTGTGTATCTGAGTGCGAGTGTGTATCTGTGTGTGTATCTGAGTGCGTGAGTGTATCTGTGTGTGTGTATCTGAGTGCGTGTGTGTATCTGAGTGCGTGTGTGTATCTGTGTGTGTATCGGAGTGCGTGTGTGTATCTGAGTGCGTTATGTGTATCTGTGTGTGTATCTGAGTGCGTGTGTGTATCTGAGTGCGTGTGTGTATCTGTGTGTGTATCGGAGTGCGTGTGTGTATCTGTGTGTGTATCTGAGTGCGTGTGTGTATCTGTGTGTGTGTATCTCAGTGCGTGTGTGTATCTGTGTGTGTATCTGAGTGTGTGTGTGTATCTGAGTGCGTGTGTGTATCTGTGTGTGTATCGGAGTGCGTGTGTGTATCTGTCTGTGTAGCTGAGTGCGTGTGTGTATCTGAGTGCGAGTGTGTATCTGTGTGTGTATCTGAGTGCGTGTGTGTATCTGAGTGCGAGTGTGTATCTGTGTGTGTATCTGAGTGCGTGAGTGTATCTGTGTGTGTGTATCTGAGTGCGTGAGTGTATCTGTGTGTGTGTATCTGAGTGCGTGTGTGTATCTGTGTGTGTATCTGAGTGCGTGTATGTATCTGAGTGTGTATCAGAGTGCGTGTGTGTATCTGTGTGTGTATCTGAGTGCGTGTGTGTATCTGAGTGCGAGTGTGTATCTGTGTGTGTATCTGAGTGCGTGTGTGTATCTGAGTGTGTATCAGAGTGCGTGTGTGTATCTGTGTGTGTATCTGAGTGCGTGTGTGTATCTGAGTGTGTATCAGAGTGCGTGTGTGTATCTGTGTGTGTATCTGAGTGCGTGTGTGTATCGGAGTGCGTGTGTGTATCTGTGTGTGTATCTGAGTGCGTGTGTGTATCTGAGTGTGTATCAGAGTGCGTGTGTGTATCTGTGTGTGTATCTGAGTGCGTGTGTGTATCGGAGTGCGTGTGTGTATCTGTGTGTGTGTATCTGAGTGCGTGTGTGTATCTGTGTGTGTATCTGAGTGCGTGTGTGTATCGGAGTGCGTGTGTGTATCTGTGTGTGTGTATCTGAGTGCGTGTGTGTATCTGTGTGTGTATCTGAGTGCGTGTATGTATCTGAGTGTGTATCAGAGTGCGTGTGTGTATCTGTGTGTGTATCTGAGTGCGAGTGTGTATCTGTGTGTGTATCTGAGTGCGTGTGTGTATCTGAGTGTGTATCAGAGTGCGTGTGTGTATCTGTGTGTGTATCTGAGTGCGTGTGTGTATCTGAGTGTGTATCTGAGTGCGTGTGTGTATCGGAGTGCGTGTGTGTATCTGTGTGTGTATCTGAGTGCGTGTGTGTATCTGAGTGTGTATCAGAGTGCGTGTGTGTATCTGTGTGTGTATCTGAGTGCGTGTGTGTATCGGAGTGCGTGTGTGTATCGGAGTGCGTGTGTGTATCTGTGTGTGTATCTGAGTGCGTGTGTGTATCTGAGTGCGTGTGTGTATCTGTGTGTGTATCTGAGTGCGTGTATCTGAGTGTGTATGTGTATCTGAGTGTGTATGTGTATCTGAGTGTGTGTGTGTGTATCGGAGTGCGTGTGTGTATCTGTGTGTGTATCGGAGTGCGTGTGTGTATCTGTGTGTGTATCTGAGTGCGTGTGTGTATCTGTGTGAGTGTGTGTATCTGAGTGTGTGTGTGTATCTGTGTGTATCTGAGTGCGTGTGTGTATCTGAGTGTGTGTGTGTATCGGAGTGCGTGTGTGTATCTGTGTGTGTGTATCGGAGTGCGTGTGTGTATCTGTGTGTGTATCGGAGTGCGTGTGTGTATCTGTGTGTGTATCTGAGTGCGTGTGTGTATCTGAGTGCGTGTGTGTATCTGAGTGCGTGTGTGTATCTGAGTGCGTGTGTGTATCTGTGTGTGTGTGTGTATCTGTGTGTGTATCTGAGTGTGTGTGTGTATCGGAGTGCGTGTGTGTATCTGTGTGTGTAACGGAGTGCGTGTGTGTATCTGAGTGTGTATCTGAGTGCGTGTGTGTATCTGTGTGTGTTTCGGAGTGCGTGTGTGTATCTGTGTGTGTATCTGTTTGTGTATCGGAGTGCGTGTGTGTATCTGTGTGTGTATCGGAGTGCGTGTGTGTATCTGTGTGTGTATCTGAGTGTGTGTGTGTATCTGTGTGTGTATCGGAGTGTGTGTGTGTATCTGTGTGTGTATCTGAGTGTGTGTGTGTGTATCTGAGTGCACGTGTGTATCTGTGTGTGTATCTGAGTGCGTGTGTGTATCGGTGTGTGTATCTGAGTGCATGTGTGTATCTGTGTGTGTATCTGAGTGCGTGTGTGTATCGGTGTGTGTATCGGAGTGCGTGTGTGTGTGTGTGTATCTGAGTGCATGTGTGTATCTGTGTGTGTATCTGAGTGCGTGTGTGTATCGGTGTGTGTATCTGAGTGTGTGTGTGTGTGTATCTCAGTGCGTGTGTGTATCAGTGTGTGTATCTGAGTGCGTGTGTGTATCTGTGTGTGTATCTGAGTGCGTGTGTGTATCTGTGTGTGTATCGGAGTGCGTGTGTGTATCTGAGTGCGTGTGTGTATCTGTGTGTGTGTATCTGAGTGCGTGTGTGTATCGGAGTGCGTGTGTATCTGAGTGCGTGTGTTTATCTGTGTGTGTATCGGAGTGCGTGTGTGTATCGGAGTGCGTGTGTGTATCTGTGTGTGTATCTCAGTGCATTTGTGTATCTGTGTGTGTATCTGAGTACATGTGTGTATCGGAGTGCGTGTGTGTATCTGAGTGCGTGTGTGTATCTGTGTGTGTATCGGAGTGCGTGTGCGTGTGTGTATCTGAGTGCGTGTGTGTATCTGTGTGTGTATCGGAGTGCGTGTGTGTGTGTGTATCTGAGTGCGTGTGTGTATCTGTGTGTGTATCTGAGTGCATGTGTGTATCTGTGTGTGTATCTGAGTGTGTGTGTGTGTATCTCAGTGCGTGTGTGTATCTGTGGGTGTATCTGAGTGCGTGTGTGTATCTGTGTGTGTATCTGAGTGTGTGTGTGTATCTGTGTGTGTATCTGAGTGTGTGTGTGTGTGTATCTCAGTGCGTGTGTGTATCTGAGTGCGTGTGTATCTGTGTGTGTATCTGAGTGCATGTGTGTATCTGTGTGTGTATCTGAGTGTGTGTGTGTGTGTATCTCAGTGCGTGTGTGTATCTGTGTGTGTATCTGAGTGCATGTGTGTATCTGAGTGCGTGTGTGTATCTGTGTGTGTATCTGATTGCGTATGTGTATCTGTGTGTGTGTATCTGAGTGCGTGTGTGTATCTGTGTGTGTATCTGAGTGCATGTGTGTATCGGAGTGCGTGTGTGTATCTGAGTGCGTGTGTGTATCTGTGTGTGTATCTCAGTGCGTGTGTGTATCTGAGTGCGTGTGTGTATCTGTGTATGTATCTCAGTGCGTGTGTGTATCGGAGTGCGTGTGTGTATCTGAGTGCGTGTGTGTATCTGTGTGTGTATCTGAGTGCGTGTGTGTATCTGTGTGTGTATCTGAGTGCGTGTGTGTATCTGTGTGTGTATCGGAGTGCGTGTGTGTATCTGTGTGTGTATCGGAGTGCGTGTGTGTGTATCTGAGTGCGTGTGTGTATCTGTGTGTGTATCGGAGTGCGTGTGTGTATCGGAGTGCGTGTGTGTATCTGAGTGCGTGTGTGTATCTGAGTGCGTGTGTGTATCTGTGTGTGTATCTGAGTGCGTGTGTGTATCTGTGTGTGTATCGGAGTGCGTGTGTGTATCTGAGTGCGTGTGTGTATCTGTGTGTGTATCGGAGTGCGTGAGTGTATCTGAGTGCGTGTGTGTATCTGTGTGTGTATCTGAGTGCGTGTGTGTATCTGTGTGTGTATCGGAGTGCGTGTGTGTGTATCTGAGTGCGTGTGTGTATCTGTGTGTGTATCGGAGTGCGTGTGTGTATCGGAGTGCGTGTGTGTATCTGAGTGCGTGTGTGTATCTGAGTGCGTGTGTGTATCTGTGTGTGTATCTGAGTGCGTGTGTGTATCTGTGTGTGTATCGGAGTGCGTGTGTGTGTATCTGAGTGCGTGTGTGTATCTGTGTGTGTATCGGAGTGCGTGAGTGTATCTGAGTGCGTGTGTATATCTGTGTGTGTATCTGAGTGCGTGTGTGTATCTGTGTGTGTATCGGAGTGCGTGTGTGTGTATCTGAGTGCGTGTGTGTATCTGTGTGTGTATCGGAGTGCGTGTGTGTATCGGAGTGCGTGTGTGTATCTGAGTGCGTGTGTGTATCTGAGTGCGTGTGTGTATCTGTGTGTGTATCTGAGTGCGTGTCTGTATCTGAGTGCGTGTGTGTATCTGTGTGAGTGTGTGTATCTGAGTGTGTGTGTGTATCTGTGTGTATCTGAGTGCGTGTGTGTATCTGAGTGTGTGTGTGTATCGGAGTGCGTGTGTGTATCTGTGTGAGTGTGTGTATCTGAGTGTGTGTGTGTATCTGTGTGTATCTGAGTGTGTATGTGTATCTGAGTGTGTATGTGTATCTGAGTGTGTGTGTGTGTATCGGAGTGCGTGTGTGTATCTGTGTGTGTATCGGAGTGCGTGTGTGTATCTGTGTGTGTATCTGAGTGCGTGTGTGTATCTGAGTGCGTGTGTGTATCTGAGTGCGTGTGTGTATCTGAGTGTGTGTGTGTATCTGAGTGCGTGTGTGTATCTGTGTGTGTGTGTGTATCTGTGTGTGTATCTGAGTGTGTGTGTGTATCGGAGTGCGTGTGTGTATCTGTGTGTGTAACGGAGTGCGTGTGTGTATCTGAGTGTGTATCTGAGTGCGTGTGTGTATCTGTGTGTGTTTCGGAGTGCGTGTGTGTATCTGTGTGTGTATCTGTGTGTGTATCGGAGTGCGTGTGTGTATCTGTGTGTGTATCTGAGTGTGTGTGTGTATCTGTGTGTGTATCGGAGTGTGTGTGTGTATCTGTGTGTGTATCTGAGTGTGTGTGTGTGTATCTGAGTGCATGTGTGTATCTGTGTGTGTATCTGAGTGCGTGTGTGTATCGGTGTGTGTATCTGAGTGCATGTGTGTATCTGTGTGTGTATCTGAGTGCGTGTGTGTATCGGTGTGTGTATCGGAGTGCGTGTGTGTGTGTGTATCTGAGTGCATGTGTGTATCTGTGTGTGTATCTGAGTGCGTGTGTGTATCGGTGTGTGTATCTGAGTGTGTGTGTGTGTGTGTATCTCAGTGCGTGTGTGTATCTGTGTGTGTATCGGAGTGCGTGTGTGTATCTGAGTGCGTGTGTGTATCTGTGTGTGTGTATCTGAGTGCGTGTGTGTATCGGAGTGCGTGTGTATCTGAGTGCGTGTGTTTATCTGTGTGTGTATCGGAGTGCGTGTGTGTATCGGAGTGCGTGTGTGTATCTGTGTGTGTATCTCAGTGCATTTGAATATCTGTGTGTGTATCTGAGTACATGTGTGTATCGGAGTGCGTGTGTGTATCTGAGTGCGTGTGTGTATCTGTGTGTGTATCGGAGTGCGTGTGCGTGTGTGTATCTGAGTGCGTGTGTGTATCTGTGTGTGTATCGGAGTGCGTGTGTGTGTGTGTATCTGAGTGCGTGTGTGTATCTGTGTGTGCATCTGAGTGCATGTGTGTATCTGTGTGTGTATCTGAGTGTGTGTGTGTGTATCTCAGTGCGTGTGTGTATCTGTGGGTGTATCTGAGTGCGTGTGTGTATCTGTGTGTGTATCTGAGTGTGTGTGTGTATCTGTGTGTGTATCTGAGTGTGTGTGTGTGTGTATCTCAGTGCGTGTGTGTATCTGAGTGCGTGTGTATCTGTGTGTGTATCTGAGTGCATGTGTGTATCTGTGTGTGTATCTGAGTGTGTGTGTGTGTGTATCTCAGTGCGTGTGTGTATCTGTGTGTGTATCTGAGTGCATGTGTGTATCTGAGTGCGTGTGTGTATCTGTGTGTGTATCTGATTGCGTATGTGTATCTGTGTGTGTGTATCTGAGTGCGTGTGTGTATCTGTGTGTGTATCTGAGTGCATGTGTGTATCGGAGTGTGTGTGTGTATCTGAGTGCGTGTGTGTATCTGTGTGTGTATCTCAGTGCGTGTGTGTATCTGAGTGCGTGTGTGTATCTGAGTGCGTGTGTGTATCTGTGTATGTATCTCAGTGCGTGTGTGTATCGGAGTGCGTGTGTGTATCTGAGTGCGTGTGTGTATCTGTGTGTGTATCTGAGTGCGTGTGTGTATCTGTGTGTGTATCGGAGTGCGTGTGTGTATCTGTGTGTGTATCGGAGTGCGTGTGTGTGTATCTGAGTGCGTGTGTGTATCTGTGTGTGTATCGGAGTGCGTGTGTGTATCGGAGTGCGTGTGTGTATCTGAGTGCGTGTGTGTATCTGAGTGCGTGTGTGTATCTGTGTGTGTATCTGAGTGCGTGTGTGTATCTGTGTGTGTATCGGAGTGCGTGTGTGTATCTGAGTGCGTGTGTGTATCTGTGTGTGTATCGGAGTGCGTGAGTGTATCTGAGTGCGTGTGTGTATCTGTGTGTGTATCGGAGTGCGTGTGTGTGTATCTGAGTGCGTGTGTGTATCTGTGTGTGTATCTGAGTGCGTGTGTGTATCTGTGTGTGTGTATCTCAGTGCGTGTGTGTATCTGAGTGTGTGTGTGTATCTGAGTGCGTGTGTGTATCTGTGTGTGTGTATCTCAGTGCGTGTGTGTATCTGTGTGTGTATCTGAGTGCGTGTGTGTATCTGAGTGCGTGTGTGTATCTGTGTATGTATCGGAGTGCGTGTGTGTATCTGTGTGTGTATCTGAGTGCGTGTGTGTATCTGTGTGTGTATCGGAGTGCGTGTGTGTATCTGTGTGTGTGTATCTCAGTGCGTGTGTGTATCTGTGTTTGTATCGGAGTGCGTGTGTGTATCTGTGTGTGTGTATCTGTGTGTGTATCGGAGTGCGTGTGTGTATCTGAGTGCGTAAGTGTATCTGAGTGCGTGTGTGTATCTATGTGTGTATCGGAGTGCGTGTGTGTATCTGTGTGTGTATCTGAGTGCGTGTGTGTATCTGAGTGCGAGTGTGTATCTGTGTGTGTATCTGAGTGCGTGTGTGTATCTGTGTGTGTATCTGAGTGCGTGTGTGTATCTGAGTGCGTGTGTGTATCTGTGTATGTATCGGAGTGCGAGTGTGTATCTGTGTGTGTGTATCTGAGTGTGTGTGTGTGTATCTGTGTGTGTATCTGAGTGCGTGTGTGTATCTGTGTGTGTATCTGAGTGCGTGTGTGTATCGGAGTGCGTGTGTGTATCTGTGTGTGTATCTGAGTGCGTGTGTGTATCTGTGTGTGTATCTGAGTGCGTGTATCTGAGTGTGTGTGTGTATCTGAGTGTGTATGTGTATCTGAGTGTGTGTGTGTGTATCTGAGTGATTGTGTGTATCTGTGTGTGTATCCGAGTGCGTGTGTGTATCTGAGTGCGTGTGTGTATCTGTGTGTGTGTGTGTATCTGTGTGTGTGTATCTGAGTGTGTGTGTGTATCTGTGTGTATCTGAGTGCGTGTGTGTATTTGTGTGTGTATCTGAGTGCGTGTGTGTATCTGTGTGTGTATCTGAGTGTGTGTGTGTATCTGAGTGCGTGTGTGTATCTGTGTGTGTGTGTGTATCTGTGTGTGTGTATCTGAGTGCGTGTGTGTATCTGTGTGTGTATCTGAGTGCGTGTGTGTATCTGAGTGCGTGTGTGTATCTGAGTGCGTGTGTGATTCTGAGTGTGTGTGTGTGATTCTGAGTGCGTGTGTGTGATTCTGAGTGCGTGTGTGTATCTGAGTGCGTGTGTGTATCTGTGTGTGTGTGTGTATCTGTGTGTGTGTGTATCTGTGTGTATCTGAGTGCGTGTGTGTATCTGAGTGCGTGTGTGTGTATCTGTGTGTATCTGAGTGCGTGTGTGTATCTGTGTGTGTATCTGAGTGTGTGTGTGTATCGGAGTGCGTGTGTGTATCTGTGTGTGTATCGGAGTGCGTGTGTGTATCTGAGTGCGTGTGTGTATCTGTGTGTGTATCGGAGTGCGTGTGTGTATCTGAGTGCGTGTGTGTATCTGTGTGTGTATCGGAGTGCGTGTGTGTATCTGTGTGTGTATCTGAGTGTGTGTGTGTGTATCTGAGTGCGTGTGTGTATCTGTGTGTGTATCTGAGTGCGTGTGTGTATCGGTGTGTGTATCTGAGTGCATGTGTGTATCTGTGTGTGTATCTGAGTGCGTGTGTGTATCTGAGTGCATGTGTGTATCTGTGTGTGTATCTGAGTGCGTGTGTGTATCGGAGTGTGTGTGTGTGTGTGTATCTGAGTGCATGTGTGTATTGGTGTGTGTATCTGAGTGCGTGTGTGTATCGGTGTGTGTATCTGAGTGCATGTGTGTAACTGTGGGTGTATCTGTGTGTGTGTATGTGTATCTCAGTGCGTGTGTGTATCTGTGTGTGTATCTGAGTGCGTGTGTGTATCTGTGTGTGTATCTGAGTGCGTGTGTGTATCTGAGTGCGTGTGTGTATCTGAGTGCGTGTGTGTATCTGCGTGTGTGTATCGGAGTGCATGTGTGTATCGGAGTGCGTGTGTATCGGAGTGCGTGTGTTTATCTGTGTGTGTATCGGAGTGCGTGTGTCTATCGGAGTGCGTGTGTGTATCTGTGTGTGTATCTCAGTGCGAGTGTGTATCTGTGTGTGTATCTGAGTACATGTGTGTATCGGATGCGTGTGTGTATCTGTGTGTGTATCTGAGTGCATGTGTGTATCTGTGTGTGTATCTGAGTGTGTGTGTGTGTGTATCTCAGTGCGTGTGTGTATCTGTGTGTGTATCTGAGTGCGTGTGTGTATCTGTGTGTGTATCTGAGTGCGTGTGTGTATCGGAGTGCGTGTGTGTATCTGAGTGCGTGTGTGTATCTGTGTGTGTATCTCAGTGCGTGTGTGTATCTGTGTGTGTATCTGTGTGTGTATCTGAGTGTGTGTGTGTATCGGAGTGCGTGTGTGTATCTGTGTGTGTATCGGAGTGCGTGTGTGTATCTGAGTGCGTGAGTGTGTATCTGTGTGTGTGTATCTGAGTGCGTGTGTGTATCTGAGTGTGTGTGTGTATCTGTGTGTGTATCTGAGTGCGTGTGTGTATCTGAGTGCGTGTGTGTATCTGTGTGTATATCTGAGTGTGTGTGTGTGTATCTGAGTGCGTGTGTGTGTGTGTATCTGAGTGTGTGTGTGTATCTGTGTGTGTATCTGAGTGTGTGTGTGTATCGTAGTGCGTGTGTGTATCTGTGTATGTGTATCTGAGTGTGTGTGTGTATCTGAGTGCGTGAGTGTGTATCTGTGTGTGTGTGTGTATCTGAGTGTGTGTGTGTATCTGAGTGTGTGTGTGTATCTGTGTGTATCTGAGTGCGTGTGTGTATCTGAGTGCGTGTGTGTATCTGTGTGTGTGTGTGTATCTGTGTGTATCTGAGTGCGTGTGTGTATCTGTGTGTGTATCTGAGTGTGTGTGTGTATCGGAGTGCGTGTGTGTATCTGTGTGTGTATCGGAGTGTGTGTGTGTATCTGAGTGTGTATCTGAGTGCGTGTGTGTATCTGTGTGTGTATCGGAGTGCGTGTGTGTATCTGAGTGCGTGTGTGTATCTGTGTGTGTATCGGAGTGCGTGTGTGTATCTGTGTGTGTATCGGAGTGCGTGTGTGTATCTGTGTGTGTATCTGAGTGCGTGAGTGTGTATCTGTGTGTGTGTATCTGTGTGTGTATCTGAGTGCGTGTGTGTATCTGAGTGCGTGTGTGTATCGGAGTGCGTGTGTGTATCTGAGTGCGTGTGTGTATCTGTGTGTGTTATCGGAGTGTGTGTGTGTCTCTGAGTGCGTGTGTGTATCTGTGTGTGTATCTGTGTGTGTATCTGAGTGCGTGTGTGTATCTGTGTGTGTATCGGAGTGCGTGTGTGTATCTGAGTGTGTATCTGAGTGTGTGTGTGTATCTGAGTGCATGTGTGTATCTGTGTGTGTATCTGAGTGTGTGTGTGTATCTGAGTGTGTATCTGAGTGTGTGTGTGTATCTCAGTGCGTGTGTGTATCTGAGTGTGTATCTGAGTGTGTGTGTGTATCCGTGTGTGTATCTGAGTGCGTGTGTGTATCTGTGTGTGTATCTGAGTGTGTGTGTGTGTGTATCTGAGTGTGTGTGTGTGTGTATCTAAGTGCATGTGTGTATCTGTGTGTGTATCTGAGTGCGTGTGTGTATCTGTGTGTGTGTGTATCTGTGTGTGTATCTGGGTGCATGTGTGTATCTGTGTGTGTATCTGAGTGCGTGTGTGTATCTGTGTGTGTATCTGTGTGTGTGTGTGTGTGTGTGTGTGTATCTGAGTGCGTGTGTGTATCTGTGTGTGTATCGGAGTGTGTGTGTGAATCTGAGTGCGTGTGTGAATCTGAGTGCGTGTGTGAATCTGAGTGCGTGTGTGTATCTGAGTGCGTGTGTGTATCGGAGTGCGTGTGTGTATCGGAGTGCGTGTGTGTATCTGTGTGTGTATCTGTGTGTGTCTCTGAGTGCGTGTGTGTATCTGAGTGCGTGTGTGTATCTGTGTGTGTATCTGAGTGCGTGTGTGTATCTGTGTGTGTATCTGAGTGCGTGTGTGTATCTGTGTGTGTATCGGAATGCGTGTGTATATCTGTGTGTGTGTATCTCAGTGCGTGTGTGTATCTGTGTGTGTATCGGAGTGCGTGAGTGTATCTGTGTGTGTGTATCTGTGTGTGTATCGGAGTGCGTGTGTGTATCTGAGTGCGTAAGTGTATCTGAGTGCGTGTGTGTATCTGTGTGTGTATCGGAGTGCGTGTGTGTATCTGTGTGTGTATCGGAGTGCGTGTGTGTATCTGAGTGCGTAAGTGTATCTGAGTGCGTGTGTGTATCTGTGTGTGTATCGGAGTGCGTGTGTGTATCTGTGTGTGTATCTGAGTGCGTGTGTGTATCTGAGTGCGAGTGTGTATCTGTGTGTGTATCTGAGTGCGTGTGTGTATCTGTGTGTGTATCTGAGTGCGTGTGTCTATCTGAGTGCGTGAGTGTATCTGTGTGTGTGTATCTGAGTGTGTGTGTGTATCTGTGTGTGTATCTGAGTGCGTGTGTGTATCTGTGTGTGTATCTGAGTGCGTGTGTGTATCGGAGTGCGGGTGTGTATCTGTGTGTGTATCTGAGTGCGTGTGTGTATCTGTGTGTGTATCTGAGTGCGTGTATCTGAGTGTGTGTGTGTATCTGAGTGCGTGTGTGTATCTGAGTGTGTGTGTGTGTATCTGAGTGCGTGTGTGTATCTGTGTGTGTATCTGAGTGCGTGTGTGTATCTGAGTGCGTGTGTGATTCTGAGTGTGTGTGTGTGATTCTGAGTGTGTGTGTGTGATTCTGAGTGTGTGTGTGTGTGTATCTGAGTGCGTGTGTGTATCTGAGTGCGTGTGTGTATCTGAGTGTGTGTGTGTATCTGAGTGTGTGTGTGTGTATCTGTGTGTGTGTGTGTATCTGAGTGTGTGTGTGTATCTGTGTGTATCTGAGTGCGTGTGAGTATCTGTGTGTGTATCTGAGTGCGTGTGTGTATCTGAGTGCGTGTGTGTATCTGTGTGTGTGTGTATCTGTGTGTGTGTGTGTATCTGTGTGTGTATCTGAGTGTGTGTGTGTATCGGAGTGCGTGTGTGTATCTGTGTGTGTATCGGAGTGCGTGTGTGTATCTGTGTGTGTATCTGAGTGCGTGTGTGTATCTGTGTGTGTATCGGAGTGCGTGTGTGTATCTGAGTGCGTGTGTGTATCTGTGTGTGTATCGGAGTGCGTGTGTGTATCTGTGTGTGTATCTGAGTGCGTGTGTGTATCTGTGTGTGTATCGGAGTGCGTGTGTGTATCTGTGTGTGTATCGGAGTGCGTGTGTGCATCTGTGTGTGTATCTGAGTGTGTGTGTGTATCTGTGTGTGTATCGGAGTGTGTGTGTGTATCTGTGTGTGTATCTGAGTGTGTGTGTGTGTATCTGAGTGCGTGTGTGTATCTGTGTGTGTATCTGAGTGCGTGTGTGTATCGGTGTGTGTATCTGATGCATGTGTGTATCTGTGTGTGTATCTGAGTGCGTGTGTGTATCGGTGTGTGTATCTGAGTGCATGTGTGTATCTGTGTGTGTATCTGAGTGCGTGTGTGTATCGGTGTGTGTATCTGAGTGCATGTGTGTATCTGTGTGTGTATCTGAGTGCGTGTGTGTATCGGTGTGTGTATCTGAGTGCATGTGTGTATCTGTGTATGTGTATCTGAGTGCGTGTGTGTATCTGAGTGCGTGAGTGTGTATGTGTGTGTGTGTATCTGAGTGCTTGTGTGTATCTGAGTGTGTGTGTGTATCTGAGTGTGTGTGTGTGTATCTGTGTGTGTGTGTGTATCTGAGTGTGTGTGTGTATCTGTGTGTATCTGAGTGCGTGTGTGTATCTGTGTGTGTATCTGAGTGCGTGTGTGTATCTGAGTGCGTGTGTGTGTGTGTGTATCTGTGTGTATCTGAGTGCGTGTGTGTATCTGTGTGTGTATCTGAGTGTGTGTGTGTATCGGAGTGCGTGTGTGTATCTGTGTGTGTATCGGAGTGCGTGTGTGTATCTGAGTGTGTATCTGAGTGCGTGTGTGTATCTGTGTGTGTATCGGAGTGCGTGTGTGTATCTGAGTGCGTGTGTGTATCTGTGTGTGTATCGGAGTGCGTGTGTGTATCTGTGTGTGTATCTGTGTGTGTATCGGAGTGCGTGTTTGTATCTGTGTATGTGTGTATCTGAGTGCGTGTGTGTATCTGTGTGTGTATCGGAGTGTGTGTGTGTATCTGTGTGTGTATCTGAGTGCGTGAGTGTGTATCTGTGTGTGTGTATCTGTGTGTGTATCTGAGTGCGTGTGTGTATCTGAGTGCGTGTGTGTATCTGTGTGTGTATCGGAGTGCGTGTGTGTATCTGAGTGCGTGTGTGTATCTGTGTGTGTTATCGGAGTGTGTGTGTGTCTCTGAGTGCGTGTGTGTATCTGTGTGTGTATCTGTGTGTGTATCTGAGTGCGTGTGTGTATCTGTGTGTGTATCGGAGTGCGTGTGTGTATCTGTGTGTGTATCTGAGTGTGTATCTGAGTGTGTGTGTGTATCTGAGTGCATGTGTGTATCTGTGTGTGTATCTGAGTGTGTGTGTGTATCTGAGTGTGTATCTGAGTGTGTGTGTGTATCTCAGTGCTTGTGTGTATCTGAGTGTGTATCTGAGTGCGTGTGTGTATCTGTGTGTGTATCTGAGTGTGTGTGTGTATCTGTGTGTTTATCTGTGTGTGTGTATCTGAGGGTGTGTGTGTATCTCAGTGCGTGTGTGTATCTTTGTGTGTATCGGAGTGCGTGTGTGTATATGTGTGTGTATCTGAGTGTGTATCTGAGTGTGTGTGTGTATCCGTGTGTGTATCTGTGTGTGTATCTGAGTGTGTGTGTGTGTGTGTATCTGAGTGTGTGTGTGTGTGTATCTGAGTGCGTGTGTGTATCTGTGTGTGTATCTGAGTGCGTGTGTGTATCTGTGTGTGTGTGTATCTGTGTGTGTATCTGGGTGCATGTGTGTATCTGTGTGTGTATCTGAGTGCGTGTGTGTATCTGTGTGTGTATCTCTGTGTGTGTGTGTGTGTGTATCTGAGTGCGTGTGTGTATCTGTGTGTGTATCGGAGTGTGTTTGTGAATCTGAGTGCGTGTGTGAATCTGAGTGCGTGTGTGTATCTGAGTGCGTGTGTGTATCGGAGTGCGTGTGTGTATCTGTGTGTATCTGTGTGTGTCTCTGAGTGCGTGTGTGTATCTGTGTGTGTATCTGAGTGCGTGTGTGTATCGGAGTGCGTGTGTGTATCGGAGTGCGTGTGTGTATCTGAGTGTGTATCTGAGTGTGTGTGTGTATCTGAGTGCGTGTGTGTATCTGTGTGTGTATCTGAGTGCGTGTGTGTATCTGTGTGTGTATCTGAGTGTGTGTGTGTATCTGTGTGTTTATCTGAGTGCGTGTGTGTATCTGTGTGTGTATCGGAGTGCGTGTGTGTATCTGAGTGCGTGTGTGTATCTGTGTGTGTATCTGAGTGTGTGTGTATCTCAGTGCGTGTGTGTATCCGTGTGTGTATCTGTGTGTGTGTGTGTATCGGAGTGTGTATATGAGTGCGTGTGTGTATCTGAGTGTGTGTGTGTATCTGAGTGCGTGTGTGTATCTGTGTGTGTATCTGAGTGTGTGTGTGTGTATCTGTGTGTGTGTATCGGAGTGCGTGTGTGTATCTGAGTGTGTGTGTGTATCTGTGTGTGTATCTGAGTGCGTGTGTGTATCTGAGTGCGTGAGTGTGTATCTGTGTGTGTATCTGAGTGCGTGAGTGTGTATCTGTGTGTGTATCTGAGTGTGTGTGTGTATCTGAGTGCGTGTGTGTATCTGTGTGTGTATCTGAGTGTGTGTGTGTGTATCTGTGTGTGTGTATCCGAGTGCGTGTGTGTATCTGAGTGTGTATCTGAGTGTGTGTGTGTATCTGAGTGCGTGTGTGTATCTGTGTGTGTGTATCTGAGTGTGTGTGTGTATCTATGTGTGTGTATCGGAGTGCGTGTGTGTATCTGAGTGTGTGTGTGTATCTGTGTGTGTATCTGAGTGCTTGTGTGTATCTGTGTGTGTATCTGAGTGCTTGTGTGTATCTGTGTGTGTATCAGAGTGCGTGTGTGTATCTGTGTGTGTATCTGAGTGCGTGTGTGTATCTGTGTGTGTGTATCTGAGTGCGTGTGTGTATCTGAGTGCGTGTGTGTATCTGTGTGTGTATCGGAGTGCGTGTGTGTATCTGTGTGTGTATCGGAGTGCGTGTGTGTGTATCTGAGTGCGAGTGTGTATCTGTGTGTGTATCTGAGTGCGTGTGTGTATCTGAGTGCGTGTGTGTATCTGTGTGTGTATCGGAGTGCGTGTGTGTATCTGTGTGTGTATCGGAGTGCGTGTGTGTGTATCTGAGTGCGAGTGTGTATCTGTGTGTGTATCTGAGTGTGTATCGGAGTGCGTGTGTGTGTGTATCTCAGTGCGTGTGTGTATCTGAGTGTGTGTGTGTATCTGAGTGCGTGTGTGTATCTGTGTGTGTATCTGAGTGCGTGTGTGTATCTGTGTGTGTATCTGAGTGCGTGTGTGTGTGTATCTGAGTGTGTGTGTGTATCTGAGTGCGTGTGTGTATCTGTGTGTGTATCTGAGTGCGTGTGTGTATCTGTGTGTGTATCTGAGTGTGTGTATCTGTGTGTGTATCTGAGTGCATGTGTGTATCTGTGTGTGTATCGGAGTGCGTGTGTGTGTGTATCTCAGTGCGTGTGTGTATCTGAGTGTGTGTGTGTATCTGAGTGCGTGTGTGTATCTGTGTGTGTATCTGAGTGCGTGTGTGTATCTGTGTGTGTGTATCTCAGTGCGTGTGTGTATCTGAGTGTGTGTGTGTATCTGAGTGTGTGTGTGTATCTGAGTGCGTGTGTGTATCTGTGTGTGTGTATCTCAGTGCGTGTGTGTATCTGAGTGTGTGTGTGTATCTGAGTGCGTGTGTGTATCTGTGTGTGTGTATCTGTGTGTGTGTATCTGTGTGTGTGTATCTGTGTGTGTATATGAGTGCGTGTGTGTATCTGTGTGTGTATCTGAGTGTGTGTGTGTATCTGAGTGCGTGTGTGTATCTGTGTATGTATCTGAGTGCGTGTGTGTATCTGTGTGTGTGTATCTCAGTGCGTGTGTGTATCTGTGTGTGTATCGGAGTGTGTGTGTGTATCTGAGTGCGTGTGTGTATCTGAGTGCGTGTGTGTATCTGTGTGTGTATCGGAGTGCGTGTGTGTATCTGTGTGTGTATCTGAGTGCGTGTGTGTATCGGAGTGCGTGTGTGTATCGGAGTGTGTATCGGAGTGCGTGTGTGTATCTGTGTGTGTGTATCTCAGTGCGTGTGTGTATCTGTGTGTGTATCTGAGTGCGTGTGTGTATCGGAGTGCGTGTGTGTATCTGAGTGCGTGTGTGTTTCTGAGTGCGTGTGTGTTTCTGAGTGAGTGTGTGTATCTGTGTGTGTATCTGAGTGCGTGTGTGTATCTGAGTGCGTGTGTGTATCTGTGTGTGTATCGGAGTGCGTGTGTGTATCTGTGTGTGTATCTGAGTGCGTGTGTGTATCTGTGTGTGTATCTGAGTGCGTGAGTGTATCTGTGTGTGTGTATCTGAGTGCGTGTGTGTATCTGTGTGTGTATCTGAGTGCGTGTGTGTATCGGAGTGCGTGTGTGTACCTGTGTGTGTATCTGAGTGCGTGTATGTATCTGTGTGTGTATCTGAGTGCGTGTGTGTATCTGTGTGTGTATCTGAGTGCGTGTATCTGAGTGTGTGTGTGTATCTGAGTGTGTATGTGTATCTGAGTGTGTGTGTGTGTATCTGAGTGTGTGTGTGTATCTGTGTGTGTATCGGAGTGCGTGTGTGTATCTGAGTGTGTGTGTGTATCTGTGTGTATCTGAGTGTGTGTGTGTATCGGAGTGCGTGTGTGTATCTGTGTGTGTGTATCGGAGTGCGTGTGTGTATCTGTGTGTGTATCTGAGTGCGTGTGTGTATCCGTGTGTGTATCTGAGTGCGTGTGTGTATCTGAGTGCATGTGTGTATCTGTGTGTGTGTGCGTATCTGAGTGCGTGTGTGTATCTGTGTGTGTATCTGAGTGTGTGTGTGTATCTGAGTGCGTGTGTGTATCTGTGTGTGTATCGGAGTGCGTGTGTGTATCTGAGTGTGTATCTGAGTGCGTGTGTGTATCTGTGTGTGTATCGGAGTGCGTGTGTGTATCTGTGTGTGTATCTGAGTGCGTGTGTGTATCTGTGTGTGTATCGGAGTGCGTGTGTGTATCTGTGTGTGTATCTGTGTGTGTATCTGAGTGTGTGTGTGTATCTGTGTGTGTATCGGAGTGTGTGTGTGTATCTGTGTGTGTATCTGAGTGTGTGTGTGTGTATCTGAGTGCATGTGTGTATCTGTGTGTGTATCTGAGTGCGTGTGTGTATCGGTGTGTGTATCTGAGTGCATGTGTGTATCTGTGTGTGTATCTGAGTGCGTGTGTGTATCGGTGTGTGTATCGGAGTGCGTGTGTGTGTGTATCTGAGTGCATGTGTGTATCTGTGTGTATCTGAGTGCGTGTGTGTATCGGTGTGTGTATCTGAGTGCATGTGTGTAACTGTGTGTGTATCTGAGTGCGTGTGTGTGTGTGTATCTCAGTGCGTGTGTGTATCAGTGTGTGTATCTGAGTGCGTGTGTGTATCTGTGTGTGTATCTGAGTGTGTGTGTGTATCTGTGTGTGTATCGGAGTGCGTGTGTGTATCTGAGTGCGTGTGTGTATCTGTGTGTGTGTATCGGAGTGCGTGTGTGTATCGGAGTGCGTGTGTGTATTGGAGTGCGTGTGTGTATCGGAGTGCGTGTGTGTATCTGTGTGTGTATCTGAGTGCGTGTGTTTATCTGTGTGTGTATCGGAGTGCGTGTGTGTATCGGAGTGCGTGTGTGTATCTGTGTGTGTATCTCAGTGCGAGTGTGTATCTGTGTGTGTATCTGAGTACATGTGTGTATCGGAGTGCGTGTGTGTATCTGAGTGTGTGTGTGTATCGGAGTGCGTGTGTGTATCTGTGTGTGTATCTGAGTGTGTGTGTGTATCTGAGTGCGTGTGTGTATCTGTGTGTGTATCTGAGTGCGTGTGTGTATCTGTGTGTGTATCTGAGTGTGTGTGTGTATCTCAGTGCGTGTGTGTATCTGTGTGTGTATCTGAGTGCGTGTGTGTATCTGTGTGTGTATCTGAGTGCGTGTGTGTATCTGAGTGCGTGTGTGTATCTGTGTGTGTATCTGAATGCGTGTGTGTATCTGTGTGTGTGTATCTGAGTGCGTGTGTGTATCTGTGTGTGTATCTGAGTGCATGTGTGTATCGGAGTGCGTGTGTGTATCTGTGTGTGTATCTCAGTGCGTGTGTGTATCTGTGTGTGTATCGGATTGCGTGTGTGTATCTGAGTGCGTGTGTGTATCTGTGTGTGTATCTGTGTGTGTATCTGAGTGCGTGTGTGTATCTGTGTGTGTATCTGAGTGCATGTGTGTATCTGTGTGTGTATCGGAGTGCGTGTGTGTAACTGAGTGCGTGTGTGTATCTGTGTGTGTATCTGAGTGCATGTGTGTATCGGAGTGCGTGTGTGTATCTGTGTGTGTATCTGAGTGTGTGTGCGTGTGTGTATCTCAGTGCGTGTGTGTATCTGAGTGTGTGTGTGTATCTGTGTGTGTGTATCTCAGTGCGTGTGTGTATCTGTGTGTGTATCTGAGTGCGTGTGTGTATCTGAGTGCGTGTGTGTATCTGTGTGTGTATCTGAGTGCGTATGTGTATCTGTGTGTGTATCGGAGTGCGTGTGTGTATCTGTGTGTGTGTATCTCAGTGCGTGTGTGTATCTGTGTGTGTATCGGAGTGCGTGTGTGTATCTGTGTGTGTATCGGAGTGCGTGTGTGTATCTGTGTGTGTATCTGAGTGCGTGTGTGTATCTGTGTGTGTATCTGAGTGCGTGTGTGTATCTGAGTGCGAGTGTGTATCTGAGTGCGTGTGTGTATCTGAGTGCGTGAATCTGAGTGCGTGTGTGTATCTGTGTGTGTATCTGAGTGCGTGTGTGTATCTGTGTGTGTATCAGAGTGCGTGTGTGTATCTGTGTGTGTATCTGAGTGCGTGTGTGTATGGGAGTGCGTGTGTGTATCTGAGTGCGTGTGTGTATCTGTGTGTGTATCTGAGTGCGTGTGTGTATCTGTGTGTGTATCTGTGTGTGTGTGTGTATTTGTGTGTGTATCTGAGTGCGTGTATCTGGGTGTGTGCGTGTATCTGAGTGTGTGTGTGTGTATCTGAGTGTGTGTGTGTATCTGTGTGTGTATCGGAGTGCGTGTGTGTATCTGTGTGTGTATCTGAGTGCGTGTGTGTATCTGAGTGCGTGTGTGTATCTGTGTGTGTGTGTGTATCTGTGTGTATCTGAGTGCGTGTGTGTATCTGTGTGTGTATCTGAGTGCGTGTGTGTATCTGTGTGTGTATCTGAGTGTGTGTGTGTATCTGAGTGCGTGTGTGTATCTGTGTGTGTATCTGAGTGCGTGTGTGTATCGGAGTGCGTGTGTGTATCTGTGTGTGTATCTGAGTGCGTGTGTGTATCTGTGTGTGTATCTGAGTGCGTGTATCTGAGTGTGTGTGTGTATCTGAGTGTGTATGTGTATCTGAGTGTGTGTGTGTGTATCTGAGTGATTGTGTGTATCTGAGTGCGTGTGTGTATCTGAGTGCGTGTGTGTATCTGTGTTTGTGTGTGTATCTGAGTGTGTGTGTGTATCTGTGTGTATCTGAGTGCGTGTGTGTATTTGTGTGTGTATCTGAGTGCGTGTGTGTATCTGTGTGTGTATCTGAGTGTGTGTGTGTATCTGAGTGCGTGTGTGTATCTGTGTGTGTGTATCTGAGTGCGTGTGTGTATCTGTGTGTGTATCTGAGTGCGTGTGTGTATCTGAGTGCGTGTGTGTATCTGAGTGCGTGTGTGATTCTGAGTGTGTGTGTGTGATTCTGAGTGTGTGTGTGTGATTCTGAGTGTGTGTGTGTGTATCTGAGTGCGTGTGTGTATCTGAGTGCGTGTGTGTATCTGAGTGTGTGTGTGTATCTGAGTGTGTGTGTGTGTATCTGTGTGTGTGTGTGTATCTGAGTGTGTGTGTGTATCTGTGTGTATCTGAGTGCGTGTGTGTATCTGTGTGTGTATCTGAGTGCGTGTGTGTATCTGAGTGCGTGTGTGTATCTGTGTGTGTGTGTGTATCGGAGTGTGTGTGTGTATCTGTGTGTGTATCTGAGTGTGTGTGTGTATCGGAGTGCGTGTGTGTATCTGTGTGTGTATCGGAGTGCGTGTGTGTATCTGTGTGTGTATCTGAGTGCGTGTGTGTATCTGTGTGTGTATCGGAGTGCGTGTGTGTATCTGAGTGCGTGTGTGTATCTGTGTGTGTATCGGAGTGCGTGTGTGTATCTGTGTGTGTATCTGAGTGCGTGTGTGTATCTGTGTGTGTATCGGAGTGCGTGTGTGTATCTGTGTGTGTATCTGAGTGTGTGTGTGTATCTGTGTGTGTATCGGAGTGTGTGTGTGTATCTGTGTGTGTATCTGAGTGTGTGTGTGTGTATCTGAGTGCGTGTGTGTATCTGTGTGTGTATCTGAGTGCGTGTGTGTATCGGTGTGTGTATCTGAGTGCATGTGTGTATCGGTGTGTGTATCGGAGTGTGTGTGTGTGTGTGTATCTGAGTGCATGTGTGTATCTGTGTGTGTATCTGAGTGCGTGTGTGTATCTGTGTGTGTATCGGAGTGCGTGTGTGTATCTGTGTGTGTATCTGAGTGCGTGTGTGTATCGGAGTGCGTGTGTGTATCTGTGTGTGTATCGGAGTGCGTGTGTGTATCTGTGTGTGTGTATCTCAGTGCGTGTGTGTATCTGTGTGTGTATCTGAGTGCGTGTGTGTATCGGAGTGCGTGTGTGTATCAGAGTGCGTGTGTGTATCTGAGTGAGTGTGTGTATCTGTGTGTGTATCTGAGTGCGTGTGTGTATCTGAGTGCGTGTGTGTATCTGTGTGTGTATCGGAGTGCGTGTGTGTATCTGTGTGTGTATCTGAGTGCGTGTGTGTATCTGTGTGTGTATCTGAGTGTGTGTGTGTATCTGAGTGCGTGTGTGTATCTGTGTGTGTATCTGAGTGCGTGTGTGTATCGGAGTGCGTGTGTGTACCTGTGTGTGTATCTGAGTGCGTGTATGTATCTGTGTGTGTATCTGAGTGCGTGTGTGTATCTGTGTGTGTATCTGAGTGCGTGTATCTGAGTGTGTGCGTGTATCTGAGTGTGTATGTGTATCTGAGTGTGTGTGTGTGTATCTGAGTGTGTGTGTGTATCTGTGTGTGTATCGGAGTGCGTGTGTGTATCTGAGTGTGTGTGTGTATCTGTGTGTATCTGAGTGTGTGTGTGTATCGGAGTGCGTGTGTGTATCTGTGTGTGTGTATCGGAGTGCGTGTGTGTATCTGTGTGTGTATCTGAGTGCGTGTGTGTATCCGTGTGTGTATCTGAGTGCGTGTGTGTATCTGAGTGCATGTGTGTATCTGTGTGTGTGTGCGTATCTGAGTGCGTGTGTGTATCTGTGTGTGTATCTGAGTGTGTGTGTGTATCTGAGTGCGTGTGTGTATCTGTGTGTGTATCGGAGTGCGTGTGTGTATCTGAGTGTGTATCTGAGTGCGTGTGTGTATCTGTGTGTGTATCGGAGTGCGTGTGTGTATCTGTGTGTGTATCTGAGTGCGTGTGTGTATCTGTGTGTGTATCGGAGTGCGTGTGTGTATCTGTGTGTGTATCTGTGTGTGTATCTGAGTGTGTGTGTGTATCTGTGTGTGTATCGGAGTGTGTGTGTGTATCTGTGTGTGTATCTGAGTGTGTGTGTGTGTATCTGAGTGCATGTGTGTATCTGTGTGTGTATCTGAGTGCGTGTGTGTATCGGTGTGTGTATCTGAGTGCATGTGTGTATCTGTGTGTGTATCTGAGTGCGTGTGTGTATCGGTGTGTGTATCGGAGTGCGTGTGTGTGTGTGTGTATCTGAGTGCATGTGTGTATCTGTGTGTATCTGAGTGCGTGTGTGTATCGGTGTGTGTATCTGAGTGCATGTGTGTAACTGTGTGTGTATCTGAGTGCGTGTGTGTGTGTGTATCTCAGTGCGTGTGTGTATCAGTGTGTGTATCTGAGTGCGTGTGTGTATCTGTGTGTGTATCTGAGTGTGTGTGTGTATCTGTGTGTGTATCGGAGTGCGTGTGTGTATCTGAGTGCGTGTGTGTATCTGTGTGTGTGTATCGGAGTGCGTGTGTGTATCGGAGTGCGTGTGTGTATCGGAGTGCGTGTGTGTATCGGAGTGCGTGTGTGTATCTGTGTGTGTATCTGAGTGCGTGTGTTTATCTGTGTGTGTATCGGAGTGCGTGTGTGTATCGGAGTGCGTGTGTGTATCTGTGTGTGTATCTCAGTGCGAGTGTGTATCTGTGTGTGTATCTGAGTATTTGTGTGTATCGGAGTGCGTGTGTGTATCTGAGTGTGTGTGTGTATCGGAGTGCGTGTGTGTATCTGTGTGTGTATCTGAGTGTGTGTGTGTATCTGAGTGCGTGTGTGTATCTGTGTGTGTATCTCAGTGCGTGTGTGTATCTGTGTGTGTATCTGAGTGCGTGTGTGTATCTGTGTGTGTATCTGAGTGCGTGTGTGTATCTGAGTGCGTGTGTGTATCTGTGTGTGTATCTGAATGCGTGTGTGTATCTGTGTGTGTGTATCTGAGTGCGTGTGTGTATCTGTGTGTGTATCTGAGTGCATGTGTGTATCGGAGTGCGTGTGTGTATCTGTGTGTGTATCTCAGTGCGTGTGTGTATCTGTGTGTGTATCGGATTGCGTGTGTGTATCTGAGTGCGTGTGTGTATCTGTGTGTGTATCTGTGTGTGTATCTGAGTGCGTGTGTGTATCTGTGTGTGTATCTGAGTGCATGTGTGTATCTGTGTGTGTATCGGAGTGCGTGTGTGTATCTGAGTGCGTGTGTGTATCTGTGTGTGTATCTGAGTGCGTGTGTGTATCGGAGTGCGTGTGTGTATCTGTGTGTGTATCTGAGTGTGTGTGCGTGTGTGTATCTCAGTGCGTGTGTGTATCTGAGTGTGTGTGTGTATCTGAGTGCGTGTGTGTATCTGTGTGTGTATCTGAGTGCGTGTGTGTATCTGTGTGTGTGTATCTGAGTGCGTGTGTGTATCTGAGTGCGTGTGTGTATCTGTGTGTGTGTATCTGTGTGTGTATCTGAGTGCGTGTGTGTATCTGTGTATGTATCGGAGTGCGTGTGTGTATCTGTGTGTGTGTATCTCAGTGCGTGTGTGTATCTGTGTGTGTATCTGAGTGCGTGTGTGTATCTGAGTGCGTGTGTGTATCTGTGTGTGTATCTGAGTGCGTATGTGTATCTGTGTGTGTATCGGAGTGCGTGTGTGTATCTGTGTGTGTGTATCTCAGTGCGTGTGTGTATCTGTGTGTGTATCGGAGTGCGTGTGTGTATCTGAGTGCGTGTGTGTATCTGTGTGTGTATCGGAGTGCGTGTGTGTATCTGTGTGTGTATCTGAGTGCGTGTGTGTATCTGTGTGTGTATCTGAGTGCGTGTGTGTATCTGAGTGCGAGTGTGTATCTGAGTGCGTGTGTGTATCTGAGTGCGTGAATCTGAGTGCGTGTGTGTATCTGTGTGTGTATCTGAGTGCGTGTGTGTATCTGTGTGTGTATCAGAGTGCGTGTGTGTATCTGTGTGTGTATCTGAGTGCGTGTGTGTATGGGAGTGCGTGTGTGTATCTGAGTGCGTGTGTGTATCTGTGTGTGTATCTGAGTGCGTGTGTGTATCTGTGTGTGTATCTGTGTGTGTGTGTGTATTTGTGTGTGTATCTGAGTGCGTGTATCTGGGTGTGTGCGTGTATCTGAGTGTGTGTGTGTGTATCTGAGTGTGTGTG
Organism: Chiloscyllium punctatum; assembly: GCF_047496795.1. Classification (NCBI taxonomy): domain Eukaryota; kingdom Metazoa; phylum Chordata; class Chondrichthyes; order Orectolobiformes; family Hemiscylliidae; genus Chiloscyllium; species Chiloscyllium punctatum. The sequence goes on along the minus strand of NW_027310218.1, from coordinate 90,762 downwards.
TGTATCTGTGTGTGTATCGGAGTGCGTGTGTGTATCTGTGTGTGTATCTGAGTGCGTGTGTGTATCTGAGTGCGTGTGTGTATCTGTGTGTGTGTGTGTATCTGTGTGTATCTGAGTGCGTGTGTGTATCTGTGTGTGTATCTGAGTGCGTGTGTGTATCTGTGTGTGTATCTGAGTGTGTGTGTGTATCTGAGTGCGTGTGTGTATCTGTGTGTGTATCTGAGTGCGTGTGTGTATCGGAGTGCGTGTGTGTATCTGTGTGTGTATCTGAGTGCGTGTGTGTATCTGTGTGTGTATCTGAGTGCGTGTATCTGAGTGTGTGTGTGTATCTGAGTGTGTATGTGTATCTGAGTGTGTGTGTGTGTATCTGAGTGATTGTGTGTATCTGAGTGCGTGTGTGTATCTGAGTGCGTGTGTGTATCTGTGTTTGTGTGTGTATCTGAGTGTGTGTGTGTATCTGTGTGTATCTGAGTGCGTGTGTGTATTTGTGTGTGTATCTGAGTGCGTGTGTGTATCTGTGTGTGTATCTGAGTGTGTGTGTGTATCTGAGTGCGTGTGTGTATCTGTGTGTGTGTATCTGAGTGCGTGTGTGTATCTGTGTGTGTATCTGAGTGCGTGTGTGTATCTGAGTGCGTGTGTGTATCTGAGTGCGTGTGTGATTCTGAGTGTGTGTGTGTGATTCTGAGTGTGTGTGTGTGATTCTGAGTGTGTGTGTGTGTATCTGAGTGCGTGTGTGTATCTGAGTGCGTGTGTGTATCTGAGTGCGTGTGTGTATCTGAGTGTGTGTGTGTATCTGAGTGTGTGTGTGTGTATCTGTGTGTGTGTGTGTATCTGAGTGTGTGTGTGTATCTGTGTGTATCTGAGTGCGTGTGTGTATCTGTGTGTGTATCTGAGTGCGTGTGTGTATCTGAGTGCGTGTGTGTATCTGAGTGCGTGTGTGTATCTGTGTGTGTGTGTGTATCGGAGTGTGTGTGTGTATCTGTGTGTGTATCTGAGTGTGTGTGTGTATCGGAGTGCGTGTGTGTATCTGTGTGTGTATCGGAGTGCGTGTGTGTATCTGTGTGTGTATCTGAGTGCGTGTGTGTATCTGTGTGTGTATCGGAGTGCGTGTGTGTATCTGAGTGCGTGTGTGTATCTGTGTGTGTATCGGAGTGCGTGTGTGTATCTGTGTGTGTATCTGAGTGCGTGTGTGTATCTGTGTGTGTATCGGAGTGCGTGTGTGTATCTGTGTGTGTATCTGAGTGTGTGTGTGTATCTGTGTGTGTATCGGAGTGTGTGTGTGTATCTGTGTGTGTATCTGAGTGCGTGTGTGTATCTGAGTGCGAGTGTGTATCTGAGTGCGTGTGTGTATCTGAGTGCGTGAATCTGAGTGCGTGTGTGTATCTGTGTGTGTATCTGAGTGCGTGTGTGTATCTGTGTGTGTATCAGAGTGCGTGTGTGTATCTGTGTGTGTATCTGAGTGCGTGTGTGTATGGGAGTGCGTGTGTGTATCTGAGTGCGTGTGTGTATCTGTGTGTGTATCTGAGTGCGTGTGTGTATCTGTGTGTGTATCTGTGTGTGTGTGTGTATTTGTGTGTGTATCTGAGTGCGTGTATCTGGGTGTGTGCGTGTATCTGAGTGTGTGTGTGTGTATCTGAGTGTGTGTGTGTATCTGTGTGTGTATCGGAGTGCGTGTGTGTATCTGTGTGTGTATCTGAGTGCGTGTGTGTATCTGAGTGCGTGTGTGTATCTGTGTGTGTGTGTGTATCTGTGTGTATCTGAGTGCGTGTGTGTATCTGTGTGTGTATCTGAGTGCGTGTGTGTATCTGTGTGTGTATCTGAGTGTGTGTGTGTATCTGAGTGCGTGTGTGTATCTGTGTGTGTATCTGAGTGCGTGTGTGTATCGGAGTGCGTGTGTGTATCTGTGTGTGTATCTGAGTGCGTGTGTGTATCTGTGTGTGTATCTGAGTGCGTGTATCTGAGTGTGTGTGTGTATCTGAGTGTGTATGTGTATCTGAGTGTGTGTGTGTGTATCTGAGTGATTGTGTGTATCTGAGTGCGTGTGTGTATCTGAGTGCGTGTGTGTATCTGTGTTTGTGTGTGTATCTGAGTGTGTGTGTGTATCTGTGTGTATCTGAGTGCGTGTGTGTATTTGTGTGTGTATCTGAGTGCGTGTGTGTATCTGTGTGTGTATCTGAGTGTGTGTGTGTATCTGAGTGCGTGTGTGTATCTGTGTGTGTGTATCTGAGTGCGTGTGTGTATCTGTGTGTGTATCTGAGTGCGTGTGTGTATCTGAGTGCGTGTGTGTATCTGAGTGCGTGTGTGATTCTGAGTGTGTGTGTGTGATTCTGAGTGTGTGTGTGTGATTCTGAGTGTGTGTGTGTGTATCTGAGTGCGTGTGTGTATCTGAGTGCGTGTGTGTATCTGAGTGCGTGTGTGTATCTGAGTGCGTGTGTGTATCTGAGTGTGTGTGTGTATCTGAGTGTGTGTGTGTGTATCTGTGTGTGTGTGTGTATCTGAGTGTGTGTGTGTATCTGTGTGTATCTGAGTGCGTGTGTGTATCTGTGTGTGTATCTGAGTGCGTGTGTGTATCTGAGTGCGTGTGTGTATCTGAGTGCGTGTGTGTATCTGTGTGTGTGTGTGTATCGGAGTGTGTGTGTGTATCTGTGTGTGTATCTGAGTGTGTGTGTGTATCGGAGTGCGTGTGTGTATCTGTGTGTGTATCGGAGTGCGTGTGTGTATCTGTGTGTGTATCTGAGTGCGTGTGTGTATCTGTGTGTGTATCGGAGTGCGTGTGTGTATCTGAGTGCGTGTGTGTATCTGTGTGTGTATCGGAGTGCGTGTGTGTATCTGTGTGTGTATCTGAGTGCGTGTGTGTATCTGTGTGTGTATCGGAGTGCGTGTGTGTATCTGTGTGTGTATCTGAGTGTGTGTGTGTATCTGTGTGTGTATCGGAGTGTGTGTGTGTATCTGTGTGTGTATCTGAGTGTGTGTGTGTGTATCTGAGTGCGTGTGTGTATCTGTGTGTGTATCTGAGTGCGTGTGTGTATCGGTGTGTGTATCTGAGTGCATGTGTGTATCGGTGTGTGTATCGGAGTGTGTGTGTGTGTGTGTATCTGAGTGCATGTGTGTATCTGTGTGTGTATCTGAGTGCGTGTGTGTATCGGTGTGTGTATCTGAGTGCATGTGTGTAACTGTGTGTGTATCTGAGTGTGTGTATGTGTATCTCAGTGCGTGTGTGTATCAGTGTGTGTATCTGAGTGCGTGTGTGTATCTGAGTGCGTGTGTGTATCTGCGTGTGTGTATCGGAGTGCATGTGTGTATCGGAGTGCGTGTGTATCGGAGTGCGTGTGTTTATCTGTGTGTGTATCGGAGTGCGTGTGTCTATCGGAGTGCGTGTGTGTATCTGTGTGTGTATCTCAGTGCGAGTGTGTATCTGTGTTTGTATCTGAGTACATGTGTGTATCGGAGTGCGTGTGTGTATCTGTGTGTGTATCTGAGTGCATGTGTGTATCTGTGTGTGTATCTGAGTGTGTGTGTGTGTATCTCAGTGCGTGTGTGTATCTGTGTGTGTATCTGAGTGCGTGTGTGTATCTGTGTGTGTATCTGAGTGCGTGTGTTTATCTGTGTGTGTATCTGAGTGCATGTATGTATCGGAGTGCGTGTGTGTATCTGAGTGCGTGTGTGTGTATCTCAGTGCGTGTGTGTATCTGTGTGTGTATCTGAGTGAGTGTGTGTATCTGTGTGTGTATCTGAGTGTGTGTGTGTATCGGAGTGCGTGTGTGTATCTGTGTGTGTATCGGAGTGCGTGTGTGTATCTGAGTGCGTGAGTGTGTATCTGTGTGTGTGTATCTGAGTGCGTGTGTGTATCTGAGTGCGTGTGTGTATCTGTGTGTATATCTGAGTGTGTGTGTGTGTATCTGAGTGCGTGTGTGTGTGTGTATCTGAGTGTGTGTGTGTATCTGTGTGTGTATCTGAGTGTGTGTGTGTATCGTAGTGCGTGTGTGTATCTGTGTATGTGTATCTGAGTGCGTGTGTGTATCTGAGTGCGTGAGTGTGTATCTGTGTGTGTGTATCTGAGTGCTTGTGTGTATCTGAGTGTGTGTGTGTATCTGAGTGTGTGTGTGTGTATCTGTGTGTGTGTGTGTATCTGAGTGTGTGTGTGTATCTGTGTGTATCTGAGTGCGTGTGTGTATCTGTGTGTGTATCTGAGTGTGTGTGTGTATCTGAGTGCGTGTGTGTATCTGTGTGTGTGTGTGTATCTGTGTGTATCTGAGTGCGTGTGTGTATCTGTGTGTGTATCTGAGTGTGTGTGTGTATCGGAGTGCGTGTGTGTATCTGTGTGTGTATCTGAGTGCGTGTGTGTATCTGTGTGTGTATCGGAGTGCGTGTGTGTATCGGAGTGCGTGTGTGTATCTGTGTGTGTATCGGAGTGCGTGTGTGTATCTGTGTGTGTATCGGAGTGCGTGTGTGTATCTGTGTGTGTGTATCTGAGTGTGTGTGTGTATCTGTGTGTGTATCGGAGTGTGTGTGTGTATCTGTGTGTGTATCTGAGTGCGTGAGTGTGTATCTGTGTGTGTGTATCTGTGTGTGTATCTGAGTGCGTGTGTGTATCTGAGTGCGTGTGTGTATCTGTGTGTGTATCGGAGTGCGTGTGTGTATCTGAGTGCGTGTGTGTATCTGTGTGTGTTATCGGAGTGTGTGTGTGTCTCTGAGTGCGTGTGTGTATCTGTGTGTGTATCTGTGTGTGTATCTGAGTGCGTGTGTGTATCTGTGTGTGTATCGGAGTGCGTGTGTGTATCTGTGTGTGTATCTGAGTGTGTATCTGAGTGTGTGTGTGTATCTGAGTGCATGTGTGTATCTGAGTGTGTATCTGAGTGTGTGTGTGTATCTGAGTGTGTATCTGAGTGTGTGTGTGTATCTCAGTGCGTGTGTGTATCTGAGTGTGTATCTGAGTGCGTGTGTGTATCTGTGTGTGTATCTGAGTGTGTGTGTGTATCTGTGTGTTTATCTGTGTGTGTGTATCTGAGGGTGTGTGTGTATCTCAGTGCGTGTGTGTATCTTTGTGTGTATCGGAGTGCGTGTGTGTATATGTGTGTGTATCTGAGTGTGTATCTGAGTGTGTGAGTGTATCCGTGTGTGTATCTGTGTGTGTATCTGAGTGTGTGTGTGTGTGTATCTGAGTGTGTGTGTGTGTGTATCTGAGTGCGTGTGTGTATCTGTGTGTGTGTGTATCTGTGTGTGTATCTGGGTGCATGTGTGTATCTGTGTGTGTATCTGAGTGCGTGTGTGTATCTGTGTGTGTATCTCTGTGTGTGTGTGTGTGTGTATCTGAGTGCGTGTGTGTATCTGTGTGTGTATCGGAGTGTGTGTGTGAATCTGAGTGCGTGTGTGAATCTGAGTGCGTGTGTGTATCTGAGTGCGTGTGTGTATCGGAGTGCGTGTGTGTATCTGTGTGTATCTGTGTGTGTCTCTGAGTGCGTGTGTGTATCTGTGTGTGTATCTGAGTGCGTGTGTGTATCGGAGTGCGTGTGTGTATCGGAGTGCGTGTGTGTATCTGAGTGTGTATTGGAGTGCGTGTGTGTATCGGAGTGCGTGTGTGTATCTGAGTGTGTATCTGAGTGTGTGTGTGTGTATCCGAGTGCGTGTGTGTATCTGTGTGTGTATCTGTGTGTGTATCTGAGTGTGTGTGTGTATCTGTGTGTTTATCTGAGTGCGTGTGTGTATCTGTGTGTGTATCGGAGTGCGTGTGTGTATCTGAGTGTGTGTGTGTATCTGAGTGTGTGTGTATCTCAGTGCGTGTGTGTATCTGTGTGTGTATCTGAGTGCGTGTGTGTATCTGTGTGTGTGTGTGTATCGGAGTGTGTATATGAGTGCGTGTGTGTATCTGAGTGCGTGTGTGTATCTGTGTGTGTATCTGAGTGCGTGTGTGTATCTGAGTGCGTGAGTGTGTATCTGTGTGTGTATCTGAGTGCGTGAGTGTGTATCTGTGTGTGTATCTGAGTGTGTGTGTGTATCTGAGTGCGTGTGTGTATCTGTGTGTGTATCTGAGTGTGTGTGTGTGTATCTGTGTGTGTGTATCTGAGTGCGTGTGTGTATCTGAGTGTGTATCTGAGTGTGTGTGTGTATCTGAGTGCGTGTGTGTATCTGTTTGTGTATCTGAGTGTGTGTGTGTATCTATGTGTGTGTATCGGAGTGCATGTGTGTATCTGAGTGTGTGTGTGTATCTGTGTGTGTATCTGAGTGCGTGTGTGTATCTGTGTGTGTATCAGAGTGCGTGTGTGTATCTGTGTGTGTATCTGAGTGCGTGTGTGTATCGGAGTGCGTGTGTGTATCTGTGTGTGTGTATCTGAGTGCGTGTGTGTATCTGAGTGCGTGTGTGTATCTGTGTGTGTATCTGTGTGTGTATCGGAGTGCGTGTGTGTATCTGTGTGTGTATCGGAGTGCGTGTGTGTGTATCTGAGTGCGAGTGTGTATCTGTGTGTGTATCTGAGTGCGTGTGTGTATCTGAGTGCGTGTGTATCTGTGTGTGTATCGGAGTGCGTGTGTGTATCTGTGTGTGTATCTGAGTGCGTGTGTGTATCTGTGTGTGTATCGGAGTGCGTGTGTGTATCTGTGTGTGTATCGGAGTGCGTGTGTGTGTATCTGAGTGCGAGTGTGTATCTGTGTGTGTATCTGAGTGTGTATCGGAGTGCGTGTGTGTGTGTATCTCAGTGCGTGTGTGTATCTGAGTGTGTATGTGTATCTGAGTGCGTGTGTGTATCTGTGTGTGTATCTGAGTGCGTGTGTGTGTGTATCTGAGTGTGTGTGTGTATCTGAGTGCGTGTGTGTATCTGTGTGTGTATCTGAGTGCGTGTGTGTATCTGTGTGTGTATCTGAGTGTGTGTATCTGTGTGTGTATCTGAGTGCATGTGTGTATCTGTGTGTGTATCGGAGTGCGTGTGTGTGTGTATCTCAGTGCGTGTGTGTATCTGAGTGTGTGTGTGTATCTGTGTGTGTATCTGAGTGCGTGTGTGTATCTGTGTGTGTGTATCTCAGTGCGTGTGTGTATCTGAGTGTGTGTGTGTATCTGAGTGTGTGTGTGTATCTCAGTGCGTGTGTGTATCTGAGTGTGTGTGTGTATCTGAGTGCGTGTGTGTATCTGTGTGTGTGTATCTGTGTGTGTGTATCTGTGTGTGTATCTGAGTGCGTGTGTGTATCTGTGTGTGTATCTGAGTGCGTGTGTGTATCTGAGTGCGTGTGTGTATCTGTGTATGTATCTGAGTGCGTGTGTGTATCTGTGTGTGTGTATCTCAGTGCGTGTGTGTATCTGTGTGTGTATCGGAGTGTGTGTGTGTATCTGAGTGCGTGTGTGTATCTGAGTGCGTGTGTGTATCTGTGTGTGTATCGGAGTGCGTGTGTGTATCTGTGTGTGCATCTGAGTGCGTGTGTGTATCGGAGTGCGTGTGTGTATCTGTGTGTGTATCGGAGTGCGTGTGTGTATCTGTGTGTGTGTATCTCAGTGCGTGTGTGTATCTGTGTGTGTATCTGAGTGCGTGTGTGTATCGGAGTGCGTGTGTGTATCTGAGTGCGTGTGTGTATCTGAGTGCGTGTGTGTATCTGAGTGAGTGTGTGTATCTGTGTGTGTATCTGAGTGCGTGTGTGTATCTGTGTGTGTATCTGAGTGCGTGTGTGTATCTGAGTGCGTGTGTGTATCTGTGTATGTATCTGAGTGCGTGTGTGTATCTGTGTGTGTGTATCTCAGTGCGTGTGTGTATCTGTGTGTGTATCGGAGTGTGTGTGTGTATCTGAGTGCGTGTGTGTATCTGAGTGCGTGTGTGTATCTGTGTGTGTATCGGAGTGCGTGTGTGTATCTGTGTGTGTATCTGAGTGCGTGTGTGTATCGGAGTGCGTGTGTGTATCTGTGTGTGTATCGGAGTGCGTGTGTGTATCTGTGTGTGTGTATCTCAGTGCGTGTGTGTATCTGTGTGTGTATCTGAGTGCGTGTGTGTATCGGAGTGCGTGTGTGTATCTGAGTGCGTGTGTGTATCTGAGTGCGTGTGTGTATCTGAGTGAGTGTGTGTATCTGTGTGTGTATCTGAGTGCGTGTGTGTATCTGTGTGTGTATCGGAGTGCGTGTGTGTATCTGTGTGTGTATCTGAGTGCGTGTGTGTCTGAGTGCGTGAGTGTATCTGTGTGTGTGTATCTGAGTGCGTGTGTGTATCTGTGTGTGTATCTGAGTGCGTGTGTGTATCTGTGTGTGTATCTGAGTGCGTGTGTGTATCGGAGTGCGTATGTGTACCTGTGTGTGTATCTGAGTGCGTGTGTGTATCTGTGTGTGTATCTGAGTGCGTGTATCTGAGTGTGTGTGTGTATCTGAGTGTGTATGTGTATCTGAGTGTGTGTGTGTGTATCTGAGTGTGTGTGTGTATCTGTGTGTGTATCGGAGTGCGTGTGTGTATCTGAGTGCGTGTGTGTATCTGAGTGCGTGTGTGTATCTGTGTGTGTGTGTGTATCTGTGTGTGTGTGTGTATCTGTGTTTATCTGAGTGCGTGTGTGTATCTGTGTGTGTATCTGAGTGCGTGTGTGTATCTGTGTGTGTATCTGAGTGTGTGTGTGTATCTGAGTGCGTGTGTGTATCTGTGTGTGTATCTGAGTGCGTGTGTGAATCTGAGTGCGTGTGTGTATCTGAGTGTGTGTGTGTATCTGTGTGTATCTGAGTGTGTGTGTGTATCGGAGTGCGTGTGTGTATCTGTGTGTGTGTATCGGAGTGCGTGTGTGTATCTGTGTGTGTATCTGAGTGCGTGTGTGTATCCGTGTGTGTATCTGAGTGCGTGTGTGTATCTGAGTGCGTGTGTGTATCGGAGTGCGTGTGTGTATCTGTGTGTGTATCTGTGTGTGTATCTGAGTGTGTGTGTGTATCTGTGTGTGTATCGGAGTGTGTGTGTGTATCTGTGTGTGTATCGGAGTGTGTGTGTGTGTATCTGAGTGCATGTGTGTATCTGTGTGTGTATCTGAGTGCGTGTGTGTATCGGTGTGTGTATCTGAGTGCATGTGTGTATCTGTGTGTGTATCTGAGTGCGTGTGTGTATCGGTGTGTGTATCGGAGTGCGTGTGTGTGTGTATCTGAGTGCATGTGTGTATCTGTGTGTATCTGAGTGCGTGTGTGTATCGGTGTGTGTATCTGAGTGCGTGTGTGTAACTGTGTGTGTATCTGAGTGCGTGTGTGTGTGTGTATCTCAGTGCGTGTGTGTATCAGTGTGTGTATCTGAGTGCGTGTGTGTATCTGTGTGTGTATCTGAGTGCGTGTGTGTATCTGTGTGTGTATCGGAGTGCGTGTGTGTATCTGTGTGTGTGTATCGGAGTGCGTGTGTGTATCGGAGTGCGTGTGTGTATCGGAGTGCGTGTGTGTATCTGTGTGTGTATCTGAATGCGTGTGTTTATCTGTGTGTGTATCGGAGTGCGTGTGTGTATCGGAGTGCGTGTGTGTATCGGAGTGCGTGTGTGTATCGGAGTGCGTGTGTGTATCGGAGTGCGTGTGTGTATCTGTGTGTGTATCTCAGTGCGAGTGTGTATCTGTGTGTGTATCTGAGTACATGTGTGTACCGGAGTGCGTGTGTGTATCTGAGTGCGTGTGTGTATCGGAGTGCGTGTGTGTATCTGTGTGTGTATCTGAGTGCGTGTGTGTATCTGCGTGCGAGTGTGTATCTGTGTGTGTATCTGTGTGTGTATCTGAGTGTGTGTGTGTGTGTATCTGAGTGCGTGTGTGTATCTGTGTGTGTATCTGAGTGCGTGTGTGTATCCGTGTGTCTATCTGAGTGTGTGTGTGTATCTCAGTGCGTGTGTGTATCTGTGTGTGTATCTGAGTGCGTGTGTGTATCTGTGTGTGTATCTGAGTGTGTGTGTGTATCTCAGTGCGTGTGTGTATCTGTGTGTGTATCTGAGTGCGTGTGTGTATCTGTGTGTGTATCTGAGTGCGTGTGTGTATCTGAGTGCGTGTGTGTATCTGTGTGTGTATCTGAATGCGTGTGTGTATCTGTGTGTGTGTATCTGAGTGCGTGTGTGTATCTGTGTGTGTATCTGAGTGCATGTGTGTATCGGAGTGCGTGTGTGTATCTGTGTGTGTATCTCAGTGAGTGTGTGTATCTGTGTGTGTATCGGATTGCGTGTGTGTATCTGAGTGCGTGTGTGTATCTGTGTGTGTATCTGTGTGTGTATCGGAGTGCGTGTGTGTGTATCTGAGTGCGTGTGTGTATCTGTGTGTGTATCTGAGTGCATGTGTGTATCTGTGTGTGTATCGGAGTGCGTGTGTGTATCTGAGTGCGTGTGTGTATCTGTGTGTGTATCTGAGTGCGTGTGTGTATCGGAGTGCGTGTGTGTATCTGTGTGTGTACCTGAGTGTGTGTGCGTGTGTGTATCTCAGTGCGTGTGTGTATCTGAGTGTGTGTGTGTATCTGAGTGCGTGTGTGTATCTGTGTGTATATCTGAGTGCGTGTGTGTATCTGTGTGTGTATCTGAGTGCGTGTGTGTATCTGTGTGTGTGTATCTGAGTGCGTGTGTGTATCTGAGTGCGTGTGTGTATCTGTGTGTGTGTATCTCAGTGCGTGTGTGTATCTGAGTGTGTGTGTGTATCTGAGTGCGTGTGTGTATCTGTGTGTGTATCTGAGTGCGTGTGTGTATCTGTGTGTGTGTATCTCAGTGCGTGTGTGTATCTGTGTGTGTATCTGAGTGCGTATGTGTATCTATGTGTGTATCGGAGTGCGTGTGTGTATCTGTGTGTGTGTATCTCAGTGCGTGTGTGTATCTGTGTGTGTATCGGAGTGCGTGTGTGTATCTGAGTGCGTGTGTGTATCTGAGTGCGTGTGTGTATCTGTGTGTGTATCTGAGTGCGTGTGTGTATCTGTGTGTGTATCTGAGTGCGTGTGTGTGTGTATCTGAGTGTGTGTGTGTATCTGAGTGCGTGTGTGTATCTGTGTGTGTATCTGAGTGCGTGTGTGTGTGTATCTGAGTGTGTGTGTGTATCTGAGTGCGTGTGTGTATCTGTGTGTGTATCTGAGTGCGTGTGTGTATCTGTGTGTGTATCTGAGTGTGTGTATCTGTGTGTGTATCTGAGTGCATGTGTGTATCTGTGTGTGTATCGGAGTGCGTGTGTGTGTGTATCTCAGTGCGTGTGTGTATCTGAGTGTGTGTGTGTATCTGAGTGCGTGTGTGTATCTGTGTGTGTATCTGAGTGCGTGTGTGTATCTGTGTGTGTGTATCTCAGTGCGTGTGTGTATCTGAGTGTGTGTGTGTATCTGAGTGTGTGTGTGTATCTCAGTGCGTGTGTGTATCTGAGTGTGTGTGTGTATCTGAGTGCGTGTGTGTATCTGTGTGTGTGTATCTGTGTGTGTGTATCTGTGTGTGTATCTGAGTGCGTGTGTGTATCTGTGTGTGTATCTGAGTGCGTGTGTGTATCTGAGTGCGTGTGTGTATCTGTGTATGTATCTGAGTGCGTGTGTGTATCTGTGTGTGTGTATCTCAGTGCGTGTGTGTATCTGTGTGTGTATCGGAGTGTGTGTGTGTATCTGAGTGCGTGTGTGTATCTGAGTGCGTGTGTGTATCTGTGTGTGTATCGGAGTGCGTGTGTGTATCTGTGTGTGTATCTGAGTGCGTGTGTGTATCGGAGTGCGTGTGTGTATCTGTGTGTGTATCGGAGTGCGTGTGTGTATCTGTGTGTGTGTATCTCAGTGCGTGTGTGTATCTGTGTGTGTATCTGAGTGCGTGTGTGTATCGGAGTGCGTGTGTGTATCTGAGTGCGTGTGTGTATCTGAGTGAGTGTGTGTATCTGTGTGTGTATCTGAGTGCGTGTGTGTATCTGTGTGTGTATCTGAGTGCGTGTGTGTATCTGAGTGCGTGTGTGTATCTGTGTATGTATCTGAGTGCGTGTGTGTATCTGTGTGTGTGTATCTCAGTGCGTGTGTGTATCTGTGTGTGTATCGGAGTGTGTGTGTGTATCTGAGTGCGTGTGTGTATCTGAGTGCGTGTGTGTATCTGTGTGTGTATCGGAGTGCGTGTGTGTATCTGTGTGTGTATCTGAGTGCGTGTGTGTATCGGAGTGCGTGTGTGTATCTGTGTGTGTATCGGAGTGCGTGTGTGTATCTGTGTGTGTGTATCTCAGTGCGTGTGTGTATCTGTGTGTGTATCGGAGTGCGTGTGTGTATCTGAGTGCGTGTGTGTATCTGAGTGCGTGTGTGTATCTGAGTGAGTGTGTGTATCTGTGTGTGTATCTGAGTGCGTGTGTGTATCTGTGTGTGTATCGGAGTGCGTGTGTGTATCTGTGTGTGTATCTGAGTGCGTGTGTGTCTGAGTGCGTGAGTGTATCTGTGTGTGTGTATCTGAGTGCGTGTGTGTATCTGTGTGTGTATCTGAGTGCGTGTGTGTATCTGTGTGTGTATCTGAGTGCGTGTGTGTATCGGAGTGCGTATGTGTACCTGTGTGTGTATCTGAGTGCGTGTGTGTATCTGTGTGTGTATCTGAGTGCGTGTATCTGAGTGTGTGTGTGTATCTGAGTGTGTATGTGTATCTGAGTGTGTGTGTGTGTATCTGAGTGTGTGTGTGTATCTGTGTGTGTATCGGAGTGCGTGTGTGTATCTGAGTGCGTGTGTGTATCTGTGTGTGTGTGTGTATCTGTGTGTGTGTGTGTATCTGTGTGTATCTGAGTGCGTGTGTGTATCTGTGTGTGTATCTGAGTGCGTGTGTGTATCTGTGTGTGTATCTGAGTGTGTGTGTGTATCTGAGTGCGTGTGTGTATCTGTGTGTGTATCTGAGTGCGTGTGTGAATCTGAGTGCGTGTGTGTATCTGAGTGTGTGTGTGTATCTGTGTGTATCTGAGTGTGTGTGTGTATCGGAGTGCGTGTGTGTATCTGTGTGTGTGTATCGGAGTGCGTGTGTGTATCTGTGTGTGTATCTGAGTGCGTGTGTGTATCCGTGTGTGTATCTGAGTGCGTGTGTGTATCTGAGTGCGTGTGTGTATCGGAGTGCGTGTGTGTATCTGTGTGTGTATCTGTGTGTGTATCTGAGTGTGTGTGTGTATCTGTGTGTGTATCGGAGTGTGTGTGTGTATCTGTGTGTGTATCGGAGTGTGTGTGTGTGTATCTGAGTGCATGTGTGTATCTGTGTGTGTATCTGAGTGCGTGTGTGTATCGGTGTGTGTATCTGAGTGCATGTGTGTATCTGTGTGTGTATCTGAGTGCGTGTGTGTATCGGTGTGTGTATCGGAGTGCGTGTGTGTGTGTATCTGAGTGCATGTGTGTATCTGTGTGTATCTGAGTGCGTGTGTGTATCGGTGTGTGTATCTGAGTGCGTGTGTGTAACTGTGTGTGTATCTGAGTGCGTGTGTGTGTGTGTATCTCAGTGCGTGTGTGTATCAGTGTGTGTATCTGAGTGCGTGTGTGTATCTGTGTGTGTATCTGAGTGCGTGTGTGTATCTGTGTGTGTGTATCGGAGTGCGTGTGTGTATCGGAGTGCGTGTGTGTATCGGAGTGCGTGTGTGTATCTGTGTGTGTATCTGAATGCGTGTGTTTATCTGTGTGTGTATCGGAGTGCGTGTGTGTATCGGAGTGCGTGTGTGTATCGGAGTGCGTGTGTGTATCGGAGTGCGTGTGTGTATCGGAGTGCGTGTGTGTATCTGTGTGTGTATCTCAGTGCGAGTGTGTATCTGTGTGTGTATCTGAGTACATGTGTGTACCGGAGTGCGTGTGTGTATCTGAGTGCGTGTGTGTATCGGAGTGCGTGTGTGTATCTGTGTGTGTATCTGAGTGCGTGTGTGTATCTGCGTGCGAGTGTGTATCTGTGTGTGTATCTGTGTGTGTATCTGAGTGTGTGTGTGTGTGTATCTGAGTGCGTGTGTGTATCTGTGTGTGTATCTGAGTGCGTGTGTGTATCCGTGTGTCTATCTGAGTGTGTGTGTGTATCTCAGTGCGTGTGTGTATCTGTGTGTGTATCTGAGTGCGTGTGTGTATCTGTGTGTGTATCTGAGTGTGTGTGTGTATCTCAGTGCGTGTGTGTATCTGTGTGTGTATCTGAGTGCGTGTGTGTATCTGTGTGTGTATCTGAGTGCGTGTGTGTATCTGAGTGCGTGTGTGTATCTGTGTGTGTATCTGAATGCGTGTGTGTATCTGTGTGTGTGTATCTGAGTGCGTGTGTGTATCTGTGTGTGTATCTGAGTGCATGTGTGTATCGGAGTGCGTGTGTGTATCTGTGTGTGTATCTCAGTGAGTGTGTGTATCTGTGTGTGTATCGGATTGCGTGTGTGTATCTGAGTGCGTGTGTGTATCTGTGTGTGTATCTGTGTGTGTATCGGAGTGCGTGTGTGTGTATCTGAGTGCGTGTGTGTATCTGTGTGTGTATCGGAGTGCGTGTGTGTATCTGAGTGCGTGTGTGTATCTGTGTGTGTATCTGAGTGCGTGTGTGTATCGGAGTGCGTGTGTGTATCTGAGTGCGTGTGTGTATCTGTGTGTATATCTGAGTGCGTGTGTGTATCTGTGTGTGTATCTGAGTGCGTGTGTGTATCTGTGTGTGTGTATCTGAGTGCGTGTGTGTATCTGAGTGCGTGTGTGTATCTGTGTGTGTGTATCTCAGTGCGTGTGTGTATCTGAGTGTGTGTGTGTATCTGAGTGCGTGTGTGTATCTGTGTGTGTATCTGAGTGCGTGTGTGTATCTGTGTGTGTGTATCTCAGTGCGTGTGTGTATCTGTGTGTGTATCTGAGTGCGTATGTGTATCTGTGTGTGTATCGGAGTGCGTGTGTGTATCTGTGTGTGTGTATCTCAGTGCGTGTGTGTATCTGTGTGTGTATCGGAGTGCGTGTGTGTATCTGAGTGCGTGTGTGTATCTGAGTGCGTGTGTGTATCTGTGTGTGTATCGGAGTGCGTGTGTGTATCTGTGTGTGTATCTGAGTGCGTGTGTGTATCTGAGTGCGTGAATCTGAGTGCGTGTGTGTATCTGTGTGTGTGTATCTGTGTGTGTATCTGAGTGCGTGTGTGTATCTGAGTGCGTGTGTGTATCTGTGTGTGTATCGGAGTGCGTGTGTGTATCTGAGTGCGTGTGTGTATCTGTGTGTGTTATCGGAGTGTGTGTGTGTCTCTGAGTGCGTGTGTGTATCTGTGTGTGTATCTGTGTGTGTATCTGAGTGCGTGTGTGTATCTGTGTGTGTATCGGAGTGCGTGTGTGTATCTGTGTGTGTATCTGAGTGTGTATCTGAGTGTGTGTGTGTATCTGAGTGCATGTGTGTATCTGAGTGTGTATCTGAGTGTGTGTGTGTATCTGAGTGTGTATCTGAGTGTGTGTGTGTATCTCAGTGCGTGTGTGTATCTGAGTGTGTATCTGAGTGCGTGTGTGTATCTGTGTGTGTATCTGAGTGTGTGTGTGTATCTGTGTGTTTATCTGTGTGTGTGTATCTGAGGGTGTGTGTGTATCTCAGTGCGTGTGTGTATCTTTGTGTGTATCGGAGTGCGTGTGTGTATATGTGTGTGTATCTGAGTGTGTATCTGAGTGTGTGTGTGTATCCGTGTGTGTATCTGTGTGTGTATCTGAGTGTGTGTGTGTGTGTATCTGAGTGTGTGTGTGTGTGTATCTGAGTGCGTGTGTGTATCTGTGTGTGTGTGTATCTGTGTGTGTATCTGGGTGCATGTGTGTATCTGTGTGTGTATCTGAGTGCGTGTGTGTATCTGTGTGTGTATCTCTGTGTGTGTGTGTGTGTGTGTGTATCTGAGTGCGTGTGTGTATCTGTGTGTGTATCGGAGTGTGTGTGTGAATCTGAGTGCGTGTGTGAATCTGAGTGCGTGTGTGTATCTGAGTGCGTGTGTGTATCGGAGTGCGTGTGTGTATCTGTGTGTATCTGTGTGTGTCTCTGAGTGCGTGTGTGTATCTGTGTGTGTATCTGAGTGCGTGTGTGTATCGGAGTGCGTGTGTGTATCTGAGTGTGTATTGGAGTGCGTGTGTGTATCGGAGTGCGTGTGTGTATCTGAGTGTGTATCTGAGTGTGTGTGTGTGTATCCGAGTGCGTGTGTGTATCTGTGTGTGTATCTGAGTGCGTGTGTGTATCTGTGTGTGTATCTGAGTGTGTGTGTGTATCTGTGTGTTTATCTGAGTGCGTGTGTGTATCTGTGTGTGTATCGGAGTGCGTGTGTGTATCTGAGTGCGTGTGTGTATCTGTGTGTGTATCTGAGTGTGTGTGTATCTCAGTGCGTGTGTGTATCTGTGTGTGTATCTGAGTGCGTGTGTGTATCTGTGTGTGTGTGTGTATCGGAGTGTGTATATGAGTGCGTGTGTGTATCTGAGTGCGTGTGTGTATCTGTGTGTGTATCTGAGTGCGTGTGTGTATCTGAGTGCGTGAGTGTGTATCTGTGTGTGTATCTGAGTGCGTGAGTGTGTATCTGTGTGTGTATCTGAGTGTGTGTGTGTATCTGAGTGCGTGTGTGTATCTGTGTGTGTATCTGAGTGTGTGTGTGTGTATCTGTGTGTGTGTATCTGAGTGCGTGTGTGTATCTGAGTGTGTATCTGAGTGTGTGTGTGTATCTGAGTGCGTGTGTGTATCTGTTTGTGTATCTGAGTGTGTGTGTGTATCTATGTGTGTGTATCGGAGTGCATGTGTGTATCTGAGTGTGTGTGTGTATCTGTGTGTGTATCTGAGTGCGTGTGTGTATCTGTGTGTGTATCAGAGTGCGTGTGTGTATCTGTGTGTGTATCTGAGTGCGTGTGTGTATCGGAGTGCGTGTGTGTATCTGTGTGTGTGTATCTGAGTGCGTGTGTGTATCTGAGTGCGTGTGTGTATCTGTGTGTGTATCTGTGTGTGTATCGGAGTGCGTGTGTGTATCTGTGTGTGTATCGGAGTGCGTGTGTGTGTATCTGAGTGCGAGTGTGTATCTGTGTGTGTATCTGAGTGCGTGTGTGTATCTGAGTGCGTGTGTGTATCTGTGTGTGTATCGGAGTGCGTGTGTGTATCTGTGTGTGTATCTGAGTGCGTGTGTGTATCTGTGTGTGTATCGGAGTGCGTGTGTGTATCTGTGTGTGTATCGGAGTGCGTGTGTGTGTATCTGAGTGCGAGTGTGTATCTGTGTGTGTATCTGAGTGTGTATCGGAGTGCGTGTGTGTGTGTATCTCAGTGCGTGTGTGTATCTGAGTGTGTATGTGTATCTGAGTGCGTGTGTGTATCTGTGTGTGTATCTGAGTGCGTGTGTGTGTGTATCTGAGTGTGTGTGTGTATCTGAGTGCGTGTGTGTATCTGTGTGTGTATCTGAGTGCGTGTGTGTATCTGTGTGTGTATCTGAGTGTGTGTATCTGTGTGTGTATCTGAGTGCATGTGTGTATCTGTGTGTGTATCGGAGTGCGTGTGTGTGTGTATCTCAGTGCGTGTGTGTATCTGAGTGTGTGTGTGTATCTGTGTGTGTATCTGAGTGCGTGTGTGTATCTGTGTGTGTGTATCTCAGTGCGTGTGTGTATCTGAGTGTGTGTGTGTATCTGAGTGTGTGTGTGTATCTCAGTGCGTGTGTGTATCTGAGTGTGTGTGTGTATCTGAGTGCGTGTGTGTATCTGTGTGTGTGTATCTGTGTGTGTGTATCTGTGTGTGTATCTGAGTGCGTGTGTGTATCTGTGTGTGTATCTGAGTGCGTGTGTGTATCTGAGTGCGTGTGTGTATCTGTGTATGTATCTGAGTGCGTGTGTGTATCTGTGTGTGTGTATCTCAGTGCGTGTGTGTATCTGTGTGTGTATCGGAGTGTGTGTGTGTATCTGAGTGCGTGTGTGTATCTGAGTGCGTGTGTGTATCTGTGTGTGTATCGGAGTGCGTGTGTGTATCTGTGTGTGTATCTGAGTGCGTGTGTGTATCGGAGTGCGTGTGTGTATCTGTGTGTGTATCGGAGTGCGTGTGTGTATCTGTGTGTGTATCTGAGTGCGTGTGTGTATCGGAGTGCGTGTGTGTATCTGAGTGCGTGTGTGTATCTGAGTGCGTGTGTGTATCTGAGTGAGTGTGTGTATCTGTGTGTGTATCTGAGTGCGTGTGTGTATCTGTGTGTGTATCTGAGTGCGTGTGTGTATCTGAGTGCGTGTGTGTATCTGTGTATGTATCTGAGTGCGTGTGTGTATCTGTGTGTGTGTATCTCAGTGCGTGTGTGTATCTGTGTGTGTATCGGAGTGTGTGTGTGTATCTGAGTGCGTGTGTGTATCTGAGTGCGTGTGTGTATCTGTGTGTGTATCGGAGTGCGTGTGTGTATCTGTGTGTGTATCTGAGTGCGTGTGTGTATCGGAGTGCGTGTGTGTATCTGTGTGTGTATCGGAGTGCGTGTGTGTATCTGTGTGTGTGTATCTCAGTGCGTGTGTGTATCTGTGTGTGTATCTGAGTGCGTGTGTGTATCGGAGTGCGTGTGTGTATCTGAGTGCGTGTGTGTATCTGAGTGCGTGTGTGTATCTGAGTGAGTGTGTGTATCTGTGTGTGTATCTGAGTGCGTGTGTGTATCTGAGTGCGTGTGTGTATCTGTGTGTGTATCGGAGTGCGTGTGTGTATCTGTGTGTGTATCTGAGTGCGTGTGTGTCTGAGTGCGTGAGTGTATCTGTGTGTGTGTATCTGAGTGCGTGTGTGTATCTGTGTGTGTATCTGAGTGCGTGTGTGTATCTGTGTGTGTATCTGAGTGCGTGTGTGTATCGGAGTGCGTATGTGTACCTGTGTGTGTATCTGAGTGCGTGTGTGTATCTGTGTGTGTATCTGAGTGCGTGTATCTGAGTGTGTGTGTGTATCTGAGTGTGTATGTGTATCTGAGTGTGTGTGTGTGTATCTGAGTGTGTGTGTGTATCTGTGTGTGTATCGGAGTGCGTGTGTGTATCTGAGTGCGTGTGTGTATCTGTGTGTGTGTGTGTATCTGTGTGTGTGTGTGTATCTGTGTGTATCTGAGTGCGTGTGTGTATCTGTGTGTGTATCTGAGTGCGTGTGTGTATCTGTGTGTGTATCTGAGTGTGTGTGTGTATCTGAGTGCGTGTGTGTATCTGTGTGTGTATCTGAGTGCGTGTGTGAATCTGAGTGCGTGTGTGTATCTGAGTGTGTGTGTGTATCTGTGTGTATCTGAGTGTGTGTGTGTATCGGAGTGCGTGTGTGTATCTGTGTGTGTGTATCGGAGTGCGTGTGTGTATCTGTGTGTGTATCTGAGTGCGTGTGTGTATCCGTGTGTGTATCTGAGTGCGTGTGTGTATCTGAGTGCGTGTGTGTATCGGAGTGCGTGTGTGTATCTGTGTGTGTATCTGTGTGTGTATCTGAGTGTGTGTGTGTATCTGTGTGTGTATCGGAGTGTGTGTGTGTATCTGTGTGTGTATCGGAGTGTGTGTGTGTGTATCTGAGTGCATGTGTGTATCTGTGTGTGTATCTGAGTGCGTGTGTGTATCGGTGTGTGTATCTGAGTGCATGTGTGTATCTGTGTGTGTATCTGAGTGCGTGTGTGTATCGGTGTGTGTATCGGAGTGCGTGTGTGTGTGTATCTGAGTGCATGTGTGTATCTGTGTGTATCTGAGTGCGTGTGTGTATCGGTGTGTGTATCTGAGTGCGTGTGTGTAACTGTGTGTGTATCTGAGTGCGTGTGTGTGTGTGTATCTCAGTGCGTGTGTGTATCAGTGTGTGTATCTGAGTGCGTGTGTGTATCTGTGTGTGTATCTGAGTGCGTGTGTGTATCTGTGTGTGTATCGGAGTGCGTGTGTGTATCTGTGTGTGTGTATCGGAGTGCGTGTGTGTATCGGAGTGCGTGTGTGTATCTGTGTGTGTATCTGAGTGCGTGTGTTTATCTGTGTGTGTATCGGAGTGCGTGTGTGTATCGGAGTGCGTGTGTGTATCGGAGTGCGTGTGTGTATCTGTGTGTGTATCTCAGTGCGAGTGTGTATCTGTGTGTGTATCTGAGTACATGTGTGTACCGGAGTGCGTGTGTGTATCTGAGTGCGTGTGTGTATCGGAGTGCGTGTGTGTATCTGTGTGTGTATCTGAGTGCGTGTGTGTATCTGCGTGCGAGTGTGTATCTGTGTGTGTATCTGTGTGTGTATCTGAGTGTGTGTGTGTGTGTATCTGAGTGCGTGTGTGTATCTGTGTGTGTATCTGAGTGCGTGTGTGTATCCGTGTGTCTATCTGAGTGTGTGTGTGTATCTCAGTGCGTGTGTGTATCTGTGTGTGTATCTGAGTGCGTGTGTGTATCTGTGTGTGTATCTGAGTGTGTGTGTGTATCTCAGTGCGTGTGTGTATCTGTGTGTGTATCTGAGTGCGTGTGTGTATCTGTGTGTGTATCTGAGTGCGTGTGTGTATCTGAGTGCGTGTGTGTATCTGTGTGTGTATCTGAATGCGTGTGTGTATCTGTGTGTGTGTATCTGAGTGCGTGTGTGTATCTGTGTGTGTATCTGAGTGCATGTGTGTATCGGAGTGCGTGTGTGTATCTGTGTGTGTATCTCAGTGAGTGTGTGTATCTGTGTGTGTATCGGATTGCGTGTGTGTATCTGAGTGCGTGTGTGTATCTGTGTGTGTATCTGTGTGTGTATCGGAGTGCGTGTGTGTGTATCTGAGTGCGTGTGTGTATCTGAGTGCATGTGTGTATCTGTGTGTGTATCGGAGTGCGTGTGTGTATCTGAGTGCGTGTGTGTATCTGTGTGTGTATCTGAGTGCGTGTGTGTATCGGAGTGCGTGTGTGTATCTGTGTGTGTACCTGAGTGTGTGTGCGTGTGTGTATCTCAGTGCGTGTGTGTATCTGAGTGTGTGTGTGTATCTGAGTGCGTGTGTGTATCTGTGTGTATATCTGAGTGCGTGTGTGTATCTGTGTGTGTATCTGAGTGCGTGTGTGTATCTGTGTGTGTGTATCTGAGTGCGTGTGTGTATCTGAGTGCGTGTGTGTATCTGTGTGTGTGTATCTCAGTGCGTGTGTGTATCTGAGTGTGTGTGTGTATCTGAGTGCGTGTGTGTATCTGTGTGTGTATCTGAGTGCGTGTGTGTATCTGTGTGTGTGTATCTCAGTGCGTGTGTGTATCTGTGTGTGTATCTGAGTGCGTATGTGTATCTGTGTGTGTATCGGAGTGTGCGTGTGTATCTGTGTGTGTGTATCTCAGTGCGTGTGTGTATCTGTGTGTGTATCGGAGTGCGTGTGTGTATCTGAGTGCGTGTGTGTATCTGAGTGCGTGTGTGTATCTGTGTGTGTATCGGAGTGCGTGTGTGTATCTGTGTGTGTATCTGAGTGCGTGTGTGTATCTGAGTGCGTGAATCTGAGTGCGTGTGTGTATCTGTGTGTGTGTATCTGTGTGTGTATCTGAGTGCGTGTGTGTATCTGAGTGCGTGTGTGTATCTGTGTGTGTATCGGAGTGCGTGTGTGTATCTGAGTGCGTGTGTGTATCTGTGTGTGTTATCGGAGTGTGTGTGTGTCTCTGAGTGCGTGTGTGTATCTGTGTGTGTATCTGTGTGTGTATCTGAGTGCGTGTGTGTATCTGTGTGTGTATCGGAGTGCGTGTGTGTATCTGTGTGTGTATCTGAGTGTGTATCTGAGTGTGTGTGTGTATCTGAGTGCATGTGTGTATCTGAGTGTGTATCTGAGTGTGTGTGTGTATCTGAGTGTGTATCTGAGTGTGTGTGTGTATCTCAGTGCGTGTGTGTATCTGAGTGTGTATCTGAGTGCGTGTGTGTATCTGTGTGTGTATCTGAGTGTGTGTGTGTATCTGTGTGTTTATCTGTGTGTGTGTATCTGAGGGTGTGTGTGTATCTCAGTGCGTGTGTGTATCTTTGTGTGTATCGGAGTGCGTGTGTGTATATGTGTGTGTATCTGAGTGTGTATCTGAGTGTGTGTGTGTATCCGTGTGTGTATCTGTGTGTGTATCTGAGTGTGTGTGTGTGTGTGTGTATCTGAGTGTGTGTGTGTGTGTATCTGAGTGCGTGTGTGTATCTGTGTGTGTGTGTATCTGTGTGTGTATCTGGGTGCATGTGTGTATCTGTGTGTGTATCTGAGTGCGTGTGTGTATCTGTGTGTGTATCTCTGTGTGTGTGTGTGTGTGTGTGTATCTGAGTGCGTGTGTGTATCTGTGTGTGTATCGGAGTGTGTGTGTGAATCTGAGTGCGTGTGTGAATCTGAGTGCGAGTGTGAATCTGAGTGCGTGTGTGTATCTGAGTGCGTGTGTGTATCGGAGTGCGTGTGTGTATCTGTGTGTATCTGTGTGTGTCTCTGAGTGCGTGTGTGTATCTGTGTGTGTATCTGAGTGCGTGTGTGTATCGGAGTGCGTGTGTGTATCTGAGTGTGTATTGGAGTGCGTGTGTGTATCGGAGTGCGTGTGTGTATCTGAGTGTGTATCTGAGTGTGTGTGTGTATCCGAGTGCGTGTGTGTATCTGTGTGTGTATCTGAGTGCGTGTGTGTATCTGTGTGTGTATCTGAGTGTGTGTGTGTATCTGTGTGTTTATCTGAGTGCGTGTGTGTATCTGTGTGTGTATCGGAGTGTGTGTGTATCTGAGTGCGTGTGTGTATCTGTGTGTGTATCTGAGTGTGTGTGTATCTCAGTGCGTGTGTGTATCTGTGTGTGTATCTGAGTGCGTGTGTGTATCTGTGTGTGTGTGTGTATCGGAGTGTGTATATGAGTGCGTGTGTGTATCTGAGTGTGTGTGTGTATCTGTGTGTGTATCTGAGTGCGTGTGTGTATCTGAGTGCGTGAGTGTGTATCTGTGTGTGTATCTGAGTGCGTGAGTGTGTATCTGTGTGTGTATCTGAGTGTGTGTGTGTATCTGAGTGCGTGTGTGTATCTGTGTGTGTATCTGAGTGTGTGTGTGTGTATCTGTGTGTGTGTATCTGAGTGCGTGTGTGTATCTGAGTGTGTATCTGAGTGTGTGTGTGTATCTGAGTGCGTGTGTGTATCTGTTTGTGTATCTGAGTGTGTGTGTGTATCTATGTGTGTGTATCGGAGTGCATGTGTGTATCTGAGTGTGTGTGTGTATCTGTGTGTGTATCTGAGTGCGTGTGTGTATCTGTGTGTGTATCAGAGTGCGTGTGTGTATCTGTGTGTGTATCTGAGTGCGTGTGTGTATCGGAGTGCGTGTGTGTATCTGTGTGTGTGTATCTGAGTGCGTGTGTGTATCTGAGTGCGTGTGTGTATCTGTGTGTGTATCTGTGTGTGTATCGGAGTGCGTGTGTGTATCTGTGTGTGTGTGTGTATCTGTGTGTGTATCAGAGTGCGTGTGTGTATCTGTGTGTGTATCTGAGTGCGTGTGTGTATCGGAGTGCGTGTGTGTATCTGTGTGTGTGTATCTGAGTGCGTGTGCGTATCTGAGTGCGTGTGTGTATCTGTGTGTGTATCTGAGTGTGTGTGTGTATCTGTGTGTGTATCGGAGTGCGTGTGTGTATCTGAGTGCGTGTGTGTATCTGTGTGTGTGTATCGGAGTGCGTGTGTGTATCTGAGTGCGTGTGTGTATCGGAGTGCGTGTGTGTATCTGTGTGTATCTGTGTGTGTCTCTGAGTGCGTGTGTGTATCTGTGTGTGTATCTGAGTGCGTGTGTGTATCGGAGTGCGTGTGTGTATCGGAGTGCGTGTGTGTATCTGAGTGTGTATTGGAGTGCGTGTGTGTATCGGAGTGCGTGTGTGTATCTGAGTGTGTATCTGAGTGTGTGTGTGTGTATCCGAGTGCGTGTGTGTATCTGTGTGTGTATCTGAGTGCGTGTGTGTATCTGTGTGTGTATCTGAGTGTGTGTGTGTATCTGTGTGTTTATCTGAGTGCGTGTGTGTATCTGTGTGTGTGTGTGTATCGGAGTGTGTATATGAGTGCGTGTGTGTATCTGAGTGCGTGTGTGTATCTGTGTGTGTATCTGAGTGTGTGTGTATCTCAGTGCGTGTGTGTATCTGTGTGTGTATCTGAGTGCGTGTGTGTATCTGTGTGTGTGTGTGTATCGGAGTGTGTATATGAGTGCGTGTGTGTATCTGAGTGCGTGTGTGTATCTGTGTGTGTATCTGAGTGCGTGTGTGTATCTGAGTGCGTGAGTGTGTATCTGTGTGTGTATCTGAGTGCGTGAGTGTGTATCTGTGTGTGTATCTGAGTGTGTGTGTGTATCTGAGTGCGTGTGTGTATCTGTGTGTGTATCTGAGTGTGTGTGTGTATCTGTGTGTGTGTATCTGAGTGCGTGTGTGTATCTGAGTGTGTATCTGAGTGTGTGTGTGTATCTGAGTGCGTGTGTGTATCTGTTTGTGTATCTGAGTGTGTGTGTGTATCTATGTGTGTGTATCGGAGTGCATGTGTGTATCTGAGTGTGTGTGTGTATCTGTGTGTGTATCTGAGTGCGTGTGTGTATCTGTGTGTGTATCAGAGTGCGTGTGTGTATCTGTGTGTGTATCTGAGTGCGTGTGTGTATCGGAGTGCGTGTGTGTATCTGTGTGTGTGTATCTGAGTGCGTGTGTGTATCTGAGTGCGTGTGTGTATCTGTGTGTGTATCTGTGTGTGTATCGGAGTGCGTGTGTGTATCTGTGTGTGTATCGGAGTGCGTGTGTGTGTATCTGAGTGCGAGTGTGTATCTGTGTGTGTATCTGAGTGCGTGTGTGTATCTGAGTGCGTGTGTGTATCTGTGTGTGTATCGGAGTGCGTGTGTGTATCTGTGTGTGTATCTGAGTGCGTGTGTGTATCTGTGTGTGTATCGGAGTGCGTGTGTGTATCTGTGTGTGTATCGGAGTGCGTGTGTGTGTATCTGAGTGCGAGTGTGTATCTGTGTGTGTATCTGAGTGTGTATCGGAGTGCGTGTGTGTGTGTATCTCAGTGCGTGTGTGTATCTGAGTGTGTATGTGTATCTGAGTGCGTGTGTGTATCTGTGTGTGTATCTGAGTGCGTGTGTGTGTGTATCTGAGTGTGTGTGTGTATCTGAGTGCGTGTGTGTATCTGTGTGTGTATCTGAGTGCGTGTGTGTATCTGTGTGTGTATCTGAGTGTGTGTATCTGTGTGTGTATCTGAGTGCATGTGTGTATCTGTGTGTGTATCGGAGTGCGTGTGTGTGTGTATCTCAGTGCGTGTGTGTATCTGAGTGTGTGTGTGTATCTGTGTGTGTATCTGAGTGCGTGTGTGTATCTGTGTGTGTGTATCTCAGTGCGTGTGTGTATCTGAGTGAGTGTGTGTATCTGAGTGTGTGTGTGTATCTCAGTGCGTGTGTGTATCTGAGTGTGTGTGTGTATCTGAGTGCGTGTGTGTATCTGTGTGTGTGTATCTGTGTGTGTGTATCTGTGTGTGTATCTGAGTGCGTGTGTGTATCTGTGTGTGTATCTGAGTGCGTGTGTGTATCTGAGTGCGTGTGTGTATCTGTGTATGTATCTGAGTGCGTGTGTGTATCTGTGTGTGTGTATCTCAGTGCGTGTGTGTATCTGTGTGTGTATCGGAGTGTGTGTGTGTATCTGAGTGCGTGTGTGTATCTGAGTGCGTGTGTGTATCTGTGTGTGTATCGGAGTGCGTGTGTGTATCTGTGTGTGTATCTGAGTGCGTGTGTGTATCGGAGTGTGTGTGTGTATCTGTGTGTGTATCGGAGTGCGTGTGTGTATCTGTGTGTGTGTATCTCAGTGCGTGTGTGTATCTGTGTGTGTATCTGAGTGCGTGTGTGTATCGGAGTGCGTGTGTGTATCTGAGTGCGTGTGTGTATCTGAGTGAGTGTGTGTATCTGTGTGTGTATCTGAGTGCGTGTGTGTATCTGTGTGTGTATCTGAGTGCGTGTGTGTATCTGAGTGCGTGTGTGTATCTGTGTATGTATCTGAGTGCGTGTGTGTATCTGTGTGTGTGTATCTCAGTGCGTGTGTGTATCTGTGTGTGTATCGGAGTGTGTGTGTGTATCTGAGTGCGTGTGTGTATCTGAGTGCGTGTGTGTATCTGTGTGTGTATCGGAGTGCGTGTGTGTATCTGTGTGTGTATCTGAGTGCGTGTGTGTATCGGAGTGCGTGTGTGTATCTGTGTGTGTATCGGAGTGCGTGTGTGTATCTGTGTGTGTGTATCTCAGTGCGTGTGTGTATCTGTGTGTGTATCGGAGTGCGTGTGTGTATCTGAGTGCGTGTGTGTATCTGAGTGCGTGTGTGTATCTGAGTGAGTGTGTGTATCTGTGTGTGTATCTGAGTGCGTGTGTGTATCTGAGTGCGTGTGTGTATCTGTGTGTGTATCGGAGTGCGTGTGTGTATCTGTGTGTGTATCTGAGTGCGTGTGTGTCTGAGTGCGTGAGTGTATCTGTGTGTGTGTATCTGAGTGCGTGTGTGTATCTGTGTGTGTATCTGAGTGCGTGTGTGTATCTGTGTGTGTATCTGAGTGCGTGTGTGTATCGGAGTGCGTATGTGTACCTGTGTGTGTATCTGAGTGCGTGTGTGTATCTGTGTGTGTATCTGAGTGCGTGTATCTGAGTGTGTGTGTGTATCTGAGTGTGTATGTGTATCTGAGTGTGTGTGTGTGTATCTGAGTGTGTGTGTGTATCTGTGTGTGTATCGGAGTGCGTGTGTGTATCTGAGTGCGTGTGTGTATCTGAGTGCGTGAGTGTATCTGTGTGTGTGTGTGTATCTGTGTGTGTGTGTGTATCTGTGTGTATCTGAGTGCGTGTGTGTATCTGTGTGTATCTGAGTGCGTGTGTGTATCTGTGTGTGTATCTGAGTGCGTGTGTGTATCTGTGTGTGTATCTGAGTGTGTGTGTGTATCTGAGTGCGTGTGTGTATCTGTGTGTGTATC
This sequence comes from Chiloscyllium punctatum, assembly GCF_047496795.1. Classification (NCBI taxonomy): domain Eukaryota; kingdom Metazoa; phylum Chordata; class Chondrichthyes; order Orectolobiformes; family Hemiscylliidae; genus Chiloscyllium; species Chiloscyllium punctatum. Next base: position 64,111 of record NW_027310218.1, on the reverse strand, counting down.
TGAGTGCGTGTGTGAATCTGAGTGCGTGTGTGTATCTGAGTGTGTGTGTGTATCTGTGTGTATCTGAGTGTGTGTGTGTATCGGAGTGCGTGTGTGTATCTGTGTGTGTGTATCGGAGTGCGTGTGTGTATCTGTGTGTGTATCTGAGTGCGTGTGTGTATCCGTGTGTGTATCTGAGTGCGTGTGTGTATCGGAGTGCGTGTGTGTATCTGTGTGTGTATCTGTGTGTGTATCTGAGTGTGTGTGTGTATCTGTGTGTGTATCGGAGTGTTTGTGTGTATCTGTGTGTGTATCGGAGTGTGTGTGTGTGTATCTGAGTGCATGTGTGTATCTGTGTGTGTATCTGAGTGCGTGTGTGTATCGGTGTGTGTATCTGAGTGCATGTGTGTATCTGTGTGTGTATCTGAGTGCGTGTGTGTATCGGTGTGTGTATCGGAGTGCGTGTGTGTGTGTATCTGAGTGCATGTGTGTATCTGTGTGTATCTGAGTGCGTGTGTGTATCGGTGTGTGTATCTGAGTGCGTGTGTGTAACTGTGTGTGTATCTGAGTGCGTGTGTGTGTGTGTATCTGAGTGCGTGTGTGTATCAGTGTGTGTATCTGAGTGCGTGTGTGTATCTGTGTGTGTATCTGAGTGCGTGTGTGTATCTGTGTGTGTATCGGAGTGCGTGTGTGTATCTGTGTGTGTGTATCGGAGTGCGTGTGTGTATCGGAGTGCGTGTGTGTATCGGAGTGCGTGTGTGTATCTGTGTGTGTATCTGAGTGCGTGTGTTTATCTGTGTGTGTATCGGAGTGCGTGTGTGTATCGGAGTGCGTGTGTGTATCGGAGTGCGTGTGTGTATCTGTGTGTGTATCTCAGTGCGAGTGTGTATCTGTGTGTGTATCTGAGTACATGTGTGTACCGGAGTGCGTGTGTGTATCTGAGTGCGTGTGTGTATCGGAGTGCGTGTGTGTATCTGTGTGTGTATCTGAGTGCGTGTGTGTATCTGCGTGCGAGTGTGTATCTGTGTGTGTATCTGTGTGTGTATCTGAGTGTGTGTGTGTGTGTATCTGAGTGCGTGTGTGTATCTGTGTGTGTATCTGAGTGCGTGTGTGTATCCGTGTGTGTATCTGAGTGTGTGTGTGTATCTCAGTGCGTGTGTGTATCTGTGTGTGTATCTGAGTGCGTGTGTGTATCTGTGTGTGTATCTGAGTGTGTGTGTGTATCTCAGTGCGTGTGTGTATCTGTGTGTGTATCTGAGTGCGTGTGTGTATCTGTGTGTGTATCTGAGTGCGTGTGTGTATCTGAGTGCGTGTGTGTATCTGTGTGTGTATCTGAATGCGTGTGTGTATCTGTGTGTGTGTATCTGAGTGCGTGTGTGTATCTGTGTGTGTATCTGAGTGCATGTGTGTATCGGAGTGCGTGTGTGTATCTGTGTGTGTATCTCAGTGAGTGTGTGTATCTGTGTGTGTATCGGATTGCGTGTGTGTATCTGAGTGCGTGTGTGTATCTGTGTGTGTATCTGTGTGTGTATCGGAGTGCGTGTGTGTGTATCTGAGTGCGTGTGTGTATCTGTGTGTGTATCTGAGTGCATGTGTGTATCTGTGTGTGTATCGGAGTGCGTGTGTGTATCTGAGTGCGTGTGTGTATCTGTGTGTGTATCTGAGTGCGTGTGTGTATCGGAGTGCGTGTGTGTATCTGTGTGTGTACCTGAGTGTGTGTGCGTGTGTGTATCTCAGTGCGTGTGTGTATCTGAGTGTGTGTGTGTATCTGAGTGCGTGTGTGTATCTGTGTGTATATCTGAGTGCGTGTGTGTATCTGTGTGTGTATCTGAGTGCGTGTGTGTATCTGAGTGCGTGTGTGTATCTGAGTGCGTGTGTGTATCTGTGTGTGTGTATCTCAGTGCGTGTGTGTATCTGAGTGTGTGTGTGTATCTGAGTGCGTGTGTGTATCTGTGTGTGTATCTGAGTGCGTGTGTGTATCTGTGTGTGTGTATCTCAGTGCGTGTGTGTATCTGTGTGTGTATCTGAGTGCGTATGTGTATCTGTGTGTGTATCGGAGTGCGTGTGTGTATCTGTGTGTGTGTATCTCAGTGCGTGTGTGTATCTGTGTGTGTATCGGAGTGCGTGTGTGTATCTGAGTGCGTGTGTGTATCTGAGTGCGTGTGTGTATCTGTGTGTGTATCGGAGTGCGTGTGTGTATCTGTGTGTGTATCTGAGTGCGTGTGTGTATCTGAGTGCGTGAATCTGAGTGCGTGTGTGTATCTGTGTGTGTGTATCTGTGTGTGTATCTGAGTGCGTGTGTGTATCTGAGTGCGTGTGTGTATCTGTGTGTGTATCGGAGTGCGTGTGTGTATCTGAGTGCGTGTGTGTATCTGTGTGTGTTATCGGAGTGTGTGTGTGTCTCTGAGTGCGTGTGTGTATCTGTGTGTGTATCTGTGTGTGTATCTGAGTGCGTGTGTGTATCTGTGTGTGTATCGGAGTGCGTGTGTGTATCTGTGTGTGTATCTGAGTGTGTATCTGAGTGTGTGTGTGTATCTGAGTGCATGTGTGTATCTGAGTGTGTATCTGAGTGTGTGTGTGTATCTGAGTGTGTATCTGAGTGTGTGTGTGTATCTCAGTGCGTGTGTGTATCTGAGTGTGTATCTGAGTGCGTGTGTGTATCTGTGTGTGTATCTGAGTGTGTGTGTGTATCTGTGTGTTTATCTGTGTTTGTGTATCTGAGGGTGTGTGTGTATCTCAGTGCGTGTGTGTATCTTTGTGTGTATCGGAGTGCGTGTGTGTATATGTGTGTGTATCTGAGTGTGTATCTGAGTGTGTGTGTGTATCCGTGTGTGTATCTGTGTGTGTATCTGAGTGTGTGTGTGTGTGTATCTGAGTGTGTGTGTGTGTGTATCTGAGTGCGTGTGTGTATCTGTGTGTGTGTGTATCTGTGTGTGTATCTGGGTGCATGTGTGTATCTGTGTGTGTATCTGAGTGCGTGTGTGTATCTGTGTGTGTATCTCTGTGTGTGTGTGTGTGTGTGTATCTGAGTGCGTGTGTGTATCTGTGTGTGTATCGGAGTGTGTGTGTGAATCTGAGTGCGTGTGTGAATCTGAGTGCGTGTGTGAATCTGAGTGCGTGTGTGTATCTGAGTGCGTGTGTGTATCGGAGTGCGTGTGTGTATCTGTGTGTATCTGTGTGTGTCTCTGAGTGCGTGTGTGTATCTGTGTGTGTATCTGAGTGCGTGTGTGTATCGGAGTGCGTGTGTGTATCGGAGTGCGTGTGTGTATCTGAGTGTGTATTGGAGTGCGTGTGTGTATCGGAGTGCGTGTGTGTATCTGAGTGTGTATCTGAGTGTGTGTGTGTATCCGAGTGCGTGTGTGTATCTGTGTGTGTATCTGAGTGCGTGTGTGTATCTGTGTGTGTATCTGAGTGTGTGTGTGTATCTGTGTGTTTATCTGAGTGCGTGTGTGTATCTGTGTGTGTATCGGAGTGCGTGTGTGTATCTGAGTGCGTGTGTGTATCTGTGTGTGTATCTGAGTGTGTGTGTATCTCAGTGCGTGTGTGTATCTGTGTGTGTATCTGAGTGCGTGTGTGTATCTGTGTGTGTGTGTGTATCGGAGTGTGTATATGAGTGCGTGTGTGTATCTGAGTGTGTGTGTGTATCTGTGTGTGTATCTGAGTGCGTGTGTGTATCTGAGTGCGTGAGTGTGTATCTGTGTGTGTATCTGAGTGCGTGAGTGTGTATCTGTGTGTGTATCTGAGTGTGTGTGTGTATCTGAGTGCGTGTGTGTATCTGTGTGTGTATCTGAGTGTGTGTGTGTGTATCTGTGTGTGTGTATCTGAGTGCGTGTGTGTATCTGAGTGTGTATCTGAGTGTGTGTGTGTATCTGAGTGCGTGTGTGTATCTGTTTGTGTATCTGAGTGTGTGTGTGTATCTATGTGTGTGTATCGGAGTGCATGTGTGTATCTGAGTGTGTGTGTGTATCTGTGTGTGTATCTGAGTGCGTGTGTGTATCTGTGTGTGTATCAGAGTGCGTGTGTGTATCTGTGTGTGTATCTGAGTGCGTGTGTGTATCGGAGTGCGTGTGTGTATCTGTGTGTGTGTATCTGAGTGCGTGTGTGTATCTGAGTGCGTGTGTGTATCTGTGTGTGTATCTGTGTGTGTATCGGAGTGCGTGTGTGTATCTGTGTGTGTATCGGAGTGCGTGTGTGTGTATCTGAGTGCGAGTGTGTATCTGTGTGTGTATCTGAGTGCGTGTGTGTATCTGAGTGCGTGTGTGTATCTGTGTGTGTATCGGAGTGCGTGTGTGTATCTGTGTGTGTATCTGAGTGCGTGTGTGTATCTGTGTGTGTATCGGAGTGCGTGTGTGTATCTGTGTGTGTATCGGAGTGCGTGTGTGTGTATCTGAGTGCGAGTGTGTATCTGTGTGTGTATCTGAGTGTGTATCGGAGTGCGTGTGTGTGTGTATCTCAGTGCGTGTGTGTATCTGAGTGTGTGTGTGTATCTGAGTGCGTGTGTGTATCTGTGTGTGTATCTGAGTGCGTGTGTGTATCTGTGTGTGTATCTGAGTGCGTGTGTGTGTGTATCTGAGTGTGTGTGTGTATCTGAGTGCGTGTGTGTATCTGTGTGTGTATCTGAGTGCGTGTGTGTATCTGTGTGTGTATCTGAGTGTGTGTATCTGTGTGTGTATCTGAGTGCGTGTGTGTATCTGTGTGTGTATCTGAGTGCGTGTGTGTATCTGAGTGCGTGTGTGTATCTGTGTATGTATCTGAGTGCGTGTGTGTATCTGTGTGTGTGTATCTCAGTGCGTGTGTGTATCTGTGTGTGTATCGGAGTGCGTGTGTGTATCTGAGTGCGTGTGTGTATCTGAGTGCGTGTGTGTATCTGTGTGTGTATCGGAGTGCGTGTGTGTATCTGTGTGTGTATCTGAGTGCGTGTGTGTATCGGAGTGCGTGTGTGTATCTGTGTGTGTATCGGCGTGCGTGTGTGTATCTGTGTGTGTGTATCTCAGTGCGTGTGTGTATCTGTGTGTGTATCTGAGTGCGTGTGTGTATCGGAGTGCGTGTGTGTATCTGAGTGCGTGTGTGTATCTGAGTGCGTGTGTGTATCTGAGTGAGTGTGTGTATCTGTGTGTGTATCTGAGTGCGTGTGTGTATCTGAGTGCGTGTGTGTATCTGTGTGTGTATCGGAGTGCGTGTGTGTATCTGTGTGTGTATCTGAGTGCGTGTGTGTCTGAGTGCGTGAGTGTATCTGTGTGTGTGTATCTGAGTGCGTGTGTGTATCTGTGTGTGTATCTGAGTGCGTGTGTGTATCTGTGTGTGTATCTGAGTGCGTGTGTGTATCGGAGTGCGTATGTGTACCTGTGTGTGTATCTGAGTGCGTGTGTGTATCTGTGTGTGTATCTGAGTGCGTGTATCTGAGTGTGTGTGTGTATCTGAGTGTGTATGTGTATCTGAGTGTGTGTGTGTGTATCTGAGTGTGTGTGTGTATCTGTGTGTGTATCGGAGTGCGTGTGTGTATCTGAGTGCGTGTGTGTATCTGTGTGTGTGTGTGTATCTGTGTGTGTGTGTGTATCTGTGTGTATCTGAGTGCGTGTGTGTATCTGTGTGTGTATCTGAGTGCGTGTGTGTATCTGTGTGTGTATCTGAGTGTGTGTGTGTATCTGAGTGCGTGTGTGTATCTGTGTGTGTATCTGAGTGCGTGTGTGAATCTGAGTGCGTGTGTGTATCTGAGTGTGTGTGTGTATCTGTGTGTATCTGAGTGTGTGTGTGTATCGGAGTGCGTGTGTGTATCTGTGTGTGTGTATCGGAGTGCGTGTGTGTATCTGTGTGTGTATCTGAGTGCGTGTGTGTATCCGTGTGTGTATCTGAGTGCGTGTGTGTATCGGAGTGCGTGTGTGTATCTGTGTGTGTATCTGTGTGTGTATCTGAGTGTGTGTGTGTATCTGTGTGTGTATCGGAGTGTTTGTGTGTATCTGTGTGTGTATCGGAGTGTGTGTGTGTGTATCTGAGTGCATGTGTGTATCTGTGTGTGTATCTGAGTGCGTGTGTGTATCGGTGTGTGTATCTGAGTGCATGTGTGTATCTGTGTGTGTATCTGAGTGCGTGTGTGTATCGGTGTGTGTATCGGAGTGCGTGTGTGTGTGTATCTGAGTGCATGTGTGTATCTGTGTGTATCTGAGTGCGTGTGTGTATCGGTGTGTGTATCTGAGTGCGTGTGTGTAACTGTGTGTGTATCTGAGTGCGTGTGTGTGTGTGTATCTGAGTGCGTGTGTGTATCAGTGTGTGTATCTGAGTGCGTGTGTGTATCTGTGTGTGTATCTGAGTGCGTGTGTGTATCTGTGTGTGTATCGGAGTGCGTGTGTGTATCTGTGTGTGTGTATCGGAGTGCGTGTGTGTATCGGAGTGCGTGTGTGTATCGGAGTGCGTGTGTGTATCTGTGTGTGTATCTGAGTGCGTGTGTTTATCTGTGTGTGTATCGGAGTGCGTGTGTGTATCGGAGTGCGTGTGTGTATCGGAGTGCGTGTGTGTATCTGTGTGTGTATCTCAGTGCGAGTGTGTATCTGTGTGTGTATCTGAGTACATGTGTGTACCGGAGTGCGTGTGTGTATCTGAGTGCGTGTGTGTATCGGAGTGCGTGTGTGTATCTGTGTGTGTATCTGAGTGCGTGTGTGTATCTGCGTGCGAGTGTGTATCTGTGTGTGTATCTGTGTGTGTATCTGAGTGTGTGTGTGTGTGTATCTGAGTGCGTGTGTGTATCTGTGTGTGTATCTGAGTGCGTGTGTGTATCCGTGTGTGTATCTGAGTGTGTGTGTGTATCTCAGTGCGTGTGTGTATCTGTGTGTGTATCTGAGTGCGTGTGTGTATCTGTGTGTGTATCTGAGTGTGTGTGTGTATCTCAGTGCGTGTGTGTATCTGTGTGTGTATCTGAGTGCGTGTGTGTATCTGTGTGTGTATCTGAGTGCGTGTGTGTATCTGAGTGCGTGTGTGTATCTGTGTGTGTATCTGAATGCGTGTGTGTATCTGTGTGTGTGTATCTGAGTGCGTGTGTGTATCTGTGTGTGTATCTGAGTGCATGTGTGTATCGGAGTGCGTGTGTGTATCTGTGTGTGTATCTCAGTGAGTGTGTGTATCTGTGTGTGTATCGGATTGCGTGTGTGTATCTGAGTGCGTGTGTGTATCTGTGTGTGTATCTGTGTGTGTATCGGAGTGCGTGTGTGTGTATCTGAGTGCGTGTGTGTATCTGTGTGTGTATCTGAGTGCATGTGTGTATCTGTGTGTGTATCGGAGTGCGTGTGTGTATCTGAGTGCGTGTGTGTATCTGTGTGTGTATCTGAGTGCGTGTGTGTATCGGAGTGCATGTGTGTATCTGTGTGTGTACCTGAGTGTGTGTGCGTGTGTGTATCTCAGTGCGTGTGTGTATCTGAGTGTGTGTGTGTATCTGAGTGCGTGTGTGTATCTGTGTGTATATCTGAGTGCGTGTGTGTATCTGTGTGTGTATCTGAGTGCGTGTGTGTATCTGAGTGCGTGTGTGTATCTGAGTGCGTGTGTGTATCTGTGTGTGTGTATCTCAGTGCGTGTGTGTATCTGAGTGTGTGTGTGTATCTGAGTGCGTGTGTGTATCTGTGTGTGTATCTGAGTGCGTGTGTGTATCTGTGTGTGTGTATCTCAGTGCGTGTGTGTATCTGTGTGTGTATCTGAGTGCGTGTGTGTATCTGTGTATGTATCTGAGTGCGTGTGTGTATCTGTGTGTGTGTATCTCAGTGCGTGTGTGTATCTGTGTGTGTATCGGAGTGTGTGTGTGTATCTGAGTGCGTGTGTGTATCTGAGTGCGTGTGTGTATCTGTGTGTGTATCGGAGTGCGTGTGTGTATCTGTGTGTGTATCTGAGTGCGTGTGTGTATCGGAGTGCGTGTGTGTATCTGTGTGTGTATCGGAGTGCGTGTGTGTATCTGTGTGTGTGTATCTCAGTGCGTGTGTGTATCTGTGTGTGTATCGGAGTGCGTGTGTGTATCTGAGTGCGTGTGTGTATCTGAGTGCGTGTGTGTATCTGAGTGAGTGTGTGTATCTGTGTGTGTATCTGAGTGCGTGTGTGTATCTGAGTGCGTGTGTGTATCTGTGTGTGTATCGGAGTGCGTGTGTGTATCTGTGTGTGTATCTGAGTGCGTGTGTGTCTGAGTGCGTGAGTGTATCTGTGTGTGTGTATCTGAGTGCGTGTGTGTATCTGTGTGTGTATCTGAGTGCGTGTGTGTATCTGTGTGTGTATCTGAGTGCGTGTGTGTATCGGAGTGCGTATGTGTACCTGTGTGTGTATCTGAGTGCGTGTGTGTATCTGTGTGTGTATCTGAGTGCGTGTATCTGAGTGTGTGTGTGTATCTGAGTGTGTATGTGTATCTGAGTGTGTGTGTGTGTATCTGAGTGTGTGTGTGTATCTGTGTGTGTATCGGAGTGCGTGTGTGTATCTGAGTGCGTGTGTGTATCTGAGTGCGTGAGTGTATCTGTGTGTGTGTGTGTATCTGTGTGTGTGTGTGTATCTGTGTGTATCTGAGTGCGTGTGTGTATCTGTGTGTGTATCTGAGTGCGTGTGTGTATCTGTGTGTGTATCTGAGTGTGTGTGTGTATCTGAGTGCGTGTGTGTATCTGTGTGTGTATCTGAGTGCGTGTGTGAATCTGAGTGCGTGTGTGTATCTGAGTGTGTGTGTGTATCTGTGTGTATCTGAGTGTGTGTGTGTATCGGAGTGCGTGTGTGTATCTGTGTGTGTGTATCGGAGTGCGTGTGTGTATCTGTGTGTGTATCTGAGTGCGTGTGTGTATCCGTGTGTGTATCTGAGTGCGTGTGTGTATCGGAGTGCGTGTGTGTATCTGTGTGTGTATCTGTGTGTGTATCTGAGTGTGTGTGTGTATCTGTGTGTGTATCGGAGTGTTTGTGTGTATCTGTGTGTGTATCGGAGTGTGTGTGTGTGTATCTGAGTGCATGTGTGTATCTGTGTGTGTATCTGAGTGCGTGTGTGTATCGGTGTGTGTATCTGAGTGCATGTGTGTATCTGTGTGTGTATCTGAGTGCGTGTGTGTATCGGTGTGTGTATCGGAGTGCGTGTGTGTGTGTATCTGAGTGCATGTGTGTATCTGTGTGTATCTGAGTGCGTGTGTGTATCGGTGTGTGTATCTGAGTGCGTGTGTGTAACTGTGTGTGTATCTGAGTGCGTGTGTGTGTGTGTATCTGAGTGCGTGTGTGTATCAGTGTGTGTATCTGAGTGCGTGTGTGTATCTGTGTGTGTATCTGAGTGCGTGTGTGTATCTGTGTGTGTATCGGAGTGCGTGTGTGTATCTGTGTGTGTGTATCGGAGTGCGTGTGTGTATCGGAGTGCGTGTGTGTATCGGAGTGCGTGTGTGTATCTGTGTGTGTATCTGAGTGCGTGTGTTTATCTGTGTGTGTATCGGAGTGCGTGTGTGTATCGGAGTGCGTGTGTGTATCGGAGTGCGTGTGTGTATCTGTGTGTGTATCTCAGTGCGAGTGTGTATCTGTGTGTGTATCTGAGTACATGTGTGTACCGGAGTGCGTGTGTGTATCTGAGTGCGTGTGTGTATCGGAGTGCGTGTGTGTATCTGTGTGTGTATCTGAGTGCGTGTGTGTATCTGCGTGCGAGTGTGTATCTGTGTGTGTATCTGTGTGTGTATCTGAGTGTGTGTGTGTGTGTATCTGAGTGCGTGTGTGTATCTGTGTGTGTATCTGAGTGCGTGTGTGTATCCGTGTGTGTATCTGAGTGTGTGTGTGTATCTCAGTGCGTGTGTGTATCTGTGTGTGTATCTGAGTGCGTGTGTGTATCTGTGTGTGTATCTGAGTGTGTGTGTGTATCTCAGTGCGTGTGTGTATCTGTGTGTGTATCTGAGTGCGTGTGTGTATCTGTGTGTGTATCTGAGTGCGTGTGTGTATCTGAGTGCGTGTGTGTATCTGTGTGTGTATCTGAATGCGTGTGTGTATCTGTGTGTGTGTATCTGAGTGCGTGTGTGTATCTGTGTGTGTATCTGAGTGCATGTGTGTATCGGAGTGCGTGTGTGTATCTGTGTGTGTATCTCAGTGAGTGTGTGTATCTGTGTGTGTATCGGATTGCGTGTGTGTATCTGAGTGCGTGTGTGTATCTGTGTGTGTATCTGTGTGTGTATCGGAGTGCGTGTGTGTGTATCTGAGTGCGTGTGTGTATCTGTGTGTGTATCTGAGTGCATGTGTGTATCTGTGTGTGTATCGGAGTGCGTGTGTGTATCTGAGTGCGTGTGTGTATCTGTGTGTGTATCTGAGTGCGTGTGTGTATCGGAGTGCGTGTGTGTATCTGTGTGTGTACCTGAGTGTGTGTGCGTGTGTGTATCTCAGTGCGTGTGTGTATCTGAGTGTGTGTGTGTATCTGAGTGCGTGTGTGTATCTGTGTGTATATCTGAGTGCGTGTGTGTATCTGTGTGTGTATCTGAGTGCGTGTGTGTATCTGAGTGCGTGTGTGTATCTGAGTGCGTGTGTGTATCTGTGTGTGTGTATCTCAGTGCGTGTGTGTATCTGAGTGTGTGTGTGTATCTGAGTGCGTGTGTGTATCTGTGTGTGTATCTGAGTGCGTGTGTGTATCTGTGTGTGTGTATCTCAGTGCGTGTGTGTATCTGTGTGTGTATCTGAGTGCGTATGTGTATCTGTGTGTGTATCGGAGTGCGTGTGTGTATCTGTGTGTGTGTATCTCAGTGCGTGTGTGTATCTGTGTGTGTATCGGAGTGCGTGTGTGTATCTGAGTGCGTGTGTGTATCTGAGTGCGTGTGTGTATCTGTGTGTGTATCGGAGTGCGTGTGTGTATCTGTGTGTGTATCTGAGTGCGTGTGTGTATCTGAGTGCGTGAATCTGAGTGCGTGTGTGTATCTGTGTGTGTGTATCTGTGTGTGTATCTGAGTGCGTGTGTGTATCTGAGTGCGTGTGTGTATCTGTGTGTGTATCGGAGTGCGTGTGTGTATCTGAGTGCGTGTGTGTATCTGTGTGTGTTATCGGAGTGTGTGTGTGTCTCTGAGTGCGTGTGTGTATCTGTGTGTGTATCTGTGTGTGTATCTGAGTGCGTGTGTGTATCTGTGTGTGTATCGGAGTGCGTGTGTGTATCTGTGTGTGTATCTGAGTGTGTATCTGAGTGTGTGTGTGTATCTGAGTGCATGTGTGTATCTGAGTGTGTATCTGAGTGTGTGTGTGTATCTGAGTGTGTATCTGAGTGTGTGTGTGTATCTCAGTGCGTGTGTGTATCTGAGTGTGTATCTGAGTGCGTGTGTGTATCTGTGTGTGTATCTGAGTGTGTGTGTGTATCTGTGTGTTTATCTGTGTTTGTGTATCTGAGGGTGTGTGTGTATCTCAGTGCGTGTGTGTATCTTTGTGTGTATCGGAGTGCGTGTGTGTATATGTGTGTGTATCTGAGTGTGTATCTGAGTGTGTGTGTGTATCCGTGTGTGTATCTGTGTGTGTATCTGAGTGTGTGTGTGTGTGTATCTGAGTGTGTGTGTGTGTGTATCTGAGTGCGTGTGTGTATCTGTGTGTGTGTGTATCTGGGTGCATGTGTGTATCTGTGTGTGTATCTGAGTGCGTGTGTGTATCTGTGTGTGTATCTCTGTGTGTGTGTGTGTGTGTGTATCTGAGTGCGTGTGTGTATCTGTGTGTGTATCGGAGTGTGTGTGTGAATCTGAGTGCGTGTGTGAATCTGAGTGCGTGTGTGAATCTGAGTGCGTGTGTGTATCTGAGTGCGTGTGTGTATCGGAGTGCGTGTGTGTATCTGTGTGTATCTGTGTGTGTCTCTGAGTGCGTGTGTGTATCTGTGTGTGTATCTGAGTGCGTGTGTGTATCGGAGTGCGTGTGTGTATCGGAGTGCGTGTGTGTATCTGAGTGTGTATTGGAGTGCGTGTGTGTATCGGAGTGCGTGTGTGTATCTGAGTGTGTATCTGAGTGTGTGTGTGTATCCGAGTGCGTGTGTGTATCTGTGTGTGTATCTGAGTGCGTGTGTGTATCTGTGTGTGTATCTGAGTGTGTGTGTGTATCTGTGTGTTTATCTGAGTGCGTGTGTGTATCTGTGTGTGTATCGGAGTGCGTGTGTGTATCTGAGTGCGTGTGTGTATCTGTGTGTGTATCTGAGTGTGTGTGTATCTCAGTGCGTGTGTGTATCTGTGTGTGTATCTGAGTGCGTGTGTGTATCTGTGTGTGTGTGTGTATCGGAGTGTGTATATGAGTGCGTGTGTGTATCTGAGTGTGTGTGTGTATCTGTGTGTGTATCTGAGTGCGTGTGTGTATCTGAGTGCGTGAGTGTGTATCTGTGTGTGTATCTGAGTGCGTGAGTGTGTATCTGTGTGTGTATCTGAGTGTGTGTGTGTATCTGAGTGCGTGTGTGTATCTGTGTGTGTATCTGAGTGTGTGTGTGTGTATCTGTGTGTGTGTATCTGAGTGCGTGTGTGTATCTGAGTGTGTATCTGAGTGTGTGTGTGTATCTGAGTGCGTGTGTGTATCTGTTTGTGTATCTGAGTGTGTGTGTGTATCTATGTGTGTGTATCGGAGTGCATGTGTGTATCTGAGTGTGTGTGTGTATCTGTGTGTGTATCTGAGTGCGTGTGTGTATCTGTGTGTGTATCAGAGTGCGTGTGTGTATCTGTGTGTGTATCTGAGTGCGTGTGTGTATCGGAGTGCGTGTGTGTATCTGTGTGTGTGTATCTGAGTGCGTGTGTGTATCTGAGTGCGTGTGTGTATCTGTGTGTGTATCTGTGTGTGTATCGGAGTGCGTGTGTGTATCTGTGTGTGTATCGGAGTGCGTGTGTGTGTATCTGAGTGCGAGTGTGTATCTGTGTGTGTATCTGAGTGCGTGTGTGTATCTGAGTGCGTGTGTGTATCTGTGTGTGTATCGGAGTGCGTGTGTGTATCTGTGTGTGTATCTGAGTGCGTGTGTGTATCTGTGTGTGTATCGGAGTGCGTGTGTGTATCTGTGTGTGTATCGGAGTGCGTGTGTGTGTATCTGAGTGCGAGTGTGTATCTGTGTGTGTATCTGAGTGTGTATCGGAGTGCGTGTGTGTGTGTATCTCAGTGCGTGTGTGTATCTGAGTGTGTGTGTGTATCTGAGTGCGTGTGTGTATCTGTGTGTGTATCTGAGTGCGTGTGTGTATCTGTGTGTGTATCTGAGTGCGTGTGTGTGTGTATCTGAGTGTGTGTGTGTATCTGAGTGCGTGTGTGTATCTGTGTGTGTATCTGAGTGCGTGTGTGTATCTGTGTGTGTATCTGAGTGTGTGTATCTGTGTGTGTATCTGAGTGCGTGTGTGTATCTGTGTGTGTATCTGAGTGCGTGTGTGTATCTGAGTGCGTGTGTGTATCTGTGTATGTATCTGAGTGCGTGTGTGTATCTGTGTGTGTGTATCTCAGTGCGTGTGTGTATCTGTGTGTGTATCGGAGTGCGTGTGTGTATCTGAGTGCGTGTGTGTATCTGAGTGCGTGTGTGTATCTGTGTGTGTATCGGAGTGCGTGTGTGTATCTGTGTGTGTATCTGAGTGCGTGTGTGTATCGGAGTGCGTGTGTGTATCTGTGTGTGTATCGGCGTGCGTGTGTGTATCTGTGTGTGTGTATCTCAGTGCGTGTGTGTATCTGTGTGTGTATCTGAGTGCGTGTGTGTATCGGAGTGCGTGTGTGTATCTGAGTGCGTGTGTGTATCTGAGTGCGTGTGTGTATCTGAGTGAGTGTGTGTATCTGTGTGTGTATCTGAGTGCGTGTGTGTATCTGAGTGCGTGTGTGTATCTGTGTGTGTATCGGAGTGCGTGTGTGTATCTGTGTGTGTATCTGAGTGCGTGTGTGTCTGAGTGCGTGAGTGTATCTGTGTGTGTGTATCTGAGTGCGTGTGTGTATCTGTGTGTGTATCTGAGTGCGTGTGTGTATCTGTGTGTGTATCTGAGTGCGTGTGTGTATCGGAGTGCGTATGTGTACCTGTGTGTGTATCTGAGTGCGTGTGTGTATCTGTGTGTGTATCTGAGTGCGTGTATCTGAGTGTGTGTGTGTATCTGAGTGTGTATGTGTATCTGAGTGTGTGTGTGTGTATCTGAGTGTGTGTGTGTATCTGTGTGTGTATCGGAGTGCGTGTGTGTATCTGAGTGCGTGTGTGTATCTGTGTGTGTGTGTGTATCTGTGTGTGTGTGTGTATCTGTGTGTATCTGAGTGCGTGTGTGTATCTGTGTGTGTATCTGAGTGCGTGTGTGTATCTGTGTGTGTATCTGAGTGTGTGTGTGTATCTGAGTGCGTGTGTGTATCTGTGTGTGTATCTGAGTGCGTGTGTGAATCTGAGTGCGTGTGTGTATCTGAGTGTGTGTGTGTATCTGTGTGTATCTGAGTGTGTGTGTGTATCGGAGTGCGTGTGTGTATCTGTGTGTGTGTATCGGAGTGCGTGTGTGTATCTGTGTGTGTATCTGAGTGCGTGTGTGTATCCGTGTGTGTATCTGAGTGCGTGTGTGTATCGGAGTGCGTGTGTGTATCTGTGTGTGTATCTGTGTGTGTATCTGAGTGTGTGTGTGTATCTGTGTGTGTATCGGAGTGTTTGTGTGTATCTGTGTGTGTATCGGAGTGTGTGTGTGTGTATCTGAGTGCATGTGTGTATCTGTGTGTGTATCTGAGTGCGTGTGTGTATCGGTGTGTGTATCTGAGTGCATGTGTGTATCTGTGTGTGTATCTGAGTGCGTGTGTGTATCGGTGTGTGTATCGGAGTGCGTGTGTGTGTGTATCTGAGTGCATGTGTGTATCTGTGTGTATCTGAGTGCGTGTGTGTATCGGTGTGTGTATCTGAGTGCGTGTGTGTAACTGTGTGTGTATCTGAGTGCGTGTGTGTGTGTGTATCTGAGTGCGTGTGTGTATCAGTGTGTGTATCTGAGTGCGTGTGTGTATCTGTGTGTGTATCTGAGTGCGTGTGTGTATCTGTGTGTGTATCGGAGTGCGTGTGTGTATCTGTGTGTGTGTATCGGAGTGCGTGTGTGTATCGGAGTGCGTGTGTGTATCGGAGTGCGTGTGTGTATCTGTGTGTGTATCTGAGTGCGTGTGTTTATCTGTGTGTGTATCGGAGTGCGTGTGTGTATCGGAGTGCGTGTGTGTATCGGAGTGCGTGTGTGTATCTGTGTGTGTATCTCAGTGCGAGTGTGTATCTGTGTGTGTATCTGAGTACATGTGTGTACCGGAGTGCGTGTGTGTATCTGAGTGCGTGTGTGTATCGGAGTGCGTGTGTGTATCTGTGTGTGTATCTGAGTGCGTGTGTGTATCTGCGTGCGAGTGTGTATCTGTGTGTGTATCTGTGTGTGTATCTGAGTGTGTGTGTGTGTGTATCTGAGTGCGTGTGTGTATCTGTGTGTGTATCTGAGTGCGTGTGTGTATCCGTGTGTGTATCTGAGTGTGTGTGTGTATCTCAGTGCGTGTGTGTATCTGTGTGTGTATCTGAGTGCGTGTGTGTATCTGTGTGTGTATCTGAGTGTGTGTGTGTATCTCAGTGCGTGTGTGTATCTGTGTGTGTATCTGAGTGCGTGTGTGTATCTGTGTGTGTATCTGAGTGCGTGTGTGTATCTGAGTGCGTGTGTGTATCTGTGTGTGTATCTGAATGCGTGTGTGTATCTGTGTGTGTGTATCTGAGTGCGTGTGTGTATCTGTGTGTGTATCTGAGTGCATGTGTGTATCGGAGTGCGTGTGTGTATCTGTGTGTGTATCTCAGTGAGTGTGTGTATCTGTGTGTGTATCGGATTGCGTGTGTGTATCTGAGTGCGTGTGTGTATCTGTGTGTGTATCTGTGTGTGTATCGGAGTGCGTGTGTGTGTATCTGAGTGCGTGTGTGTATCTGTGTGTGTATCTGAGTGCATGTG
Organism: Chiloscyllium punctatum; assembly: GCF_047496795.1. Taxonomy (NCBI): domain Eukaryota; kingdom Metazoa; phylum Chordata; class Chondrichthyes; order Orectolobiformes; family Hemiscylliidae; genus Chiloscyllium; species Chiloscyllium punctatum. The sequence goes on along the minus strand of NW_027310218.1, from coordinate 48,281 downwards.
TGTATCTGTGTGTGTATCGGAGTGCGTGTGTGTATCTGAGTGCGTGTGTGTATCTGTGTGTGTATCTGAGTGCGTGTGTGTATCGGAGTGCATGTGTGTATCTGTGTGTGTACCTGAGTGTGTGTGCGTGTGTGTATCTCAGTGCGTGTGTGTATCTGAGTGTGTGTGTGTATCTGAGTGCGTGTGTGTATCTGTGTGTATATCTGAGTGCGTGTGTGTATCTGTGTGTGTATCTGAGTGCGTGTGTGTATCTGAGTGCGTGTGTGTATCTGAGTGCGTGTGTGTATCTGTGTGTGTGTATCTCAGTGCGTGTGTGTATCTGAGTGTGTGTGTGTATCTGAGTGCGTGTGTGTATCTGTGTGTGTATCTGAGTGCGTGTGTGTATCTGTGTGTGTGTATCTCAGTGCGTGTGTGTATCTGTGTGTGTATCTGAGTGCGTATGTGTATCTGTGTGTGTATCGGAGTGCGTGTGTGTATCTGTGTGTGTGTATCTCAGTGCGTGTGTGTATCTGTGTGTGTATCGGAGTGCGTGTGTGTATCTGAGTGCGTGTGTGTATCTGAGTGCGTGTGTGTATCTGTGTGTGTATCGGAGTGCGTGTGTGTATCTGTGTGTGTATCTGAGTGCGTGTGTGTATCTGAGTGCGTGAATCTGAGTGCGTGTGTGTATCTGTGTGTGTGTATCTGTGTGTGTATCTGAGTGCGTGTGTGTATCTGAGTGCGTGTGTGTATCTGTGTGTGTATCGGAGTGCGTGTGTGTATCTGAGTGCGTGTGTGTATCTGTGTGTGTTATCGGAGTGTGTGTGTGTCTCTGAGTGCGTGTGTGTATCTGTGTGTGTATCTGTGTGTGTATCTGAGTGCGTGTGTGTATCTGTGTGTGTATCGGAGTGCGTGTGTGTATCTGTGTGTGTATCTGAGTGTGTATCTGAGTGTGTGTGTGTATCTGAGTGCATGTGTGTATCTGAGTGTGTATCTGAGTGTGTGTGTGTATCTGAGTGTGTATCTGAGTGTGTGTGTGTATCTCAGTGCGTGTGTGTATCTGAGTGTGTATCTGAGTGCGTGTGTGTATCTGTGTGTGTATCTGAGTGTGTGTGTGTATCTGTGTGTTTATCTGTGTGTGTGTATCTGAGGGTGTGTGTGTATCTCAGTGCGTGTGTGTATCTTTGTGTGTATCGGAGTGCGTGTGTGTATATGTGTGTGTATCTGAGTGTGTATCTGAGTGTGTGTGTGTATCCGTGTGTGTATCTGTGTGTGTATCTGAGTGTGTGTGTGTGTGTATCTGAGTGTGTGTGTGTGTGTATCTGAGTGCGTGTGTGTATCTGTGTGTGTGTGTATCTGTGTGTGTATCTGGGTGCATGTGTGTATCTGTGTGTGTATCTGAGTGCGTGTGTGTATCTGTGTGTGTATCTCTGTGTGTGTGTGTGTGTGTGTATCTGAGTGCGTGTGTGTATCTGTGTGTGTATCGGAGTGTGTGTGTGAATCTGAGTGCGTGTGTGAATCTGAGTGCGTGTGTGAATCTGAGTGCGTGTGTGTATCTGAGTGCGTGTGTGTATCGGAGTGCGTGTGTGTATCTGTGTGTATCTGTGTGTGTCTCTGAGTGCGTGTGTGTATCTGTGTGTGTATCTGAGTGCGTGTGTGTATCGGAGTGCGTGTGTGTATCGGAGTGCGTGTGTGTATCTGAGTGTGTATTGGAGTGCGTGTGTGTATCGGAGTGCGTGTGTGTATCTGAGTGTGTATCTGAGTGTGTGTGTGTATCCGAGTGCGTGTGTGTATCTGTGTGTGTATCTGAGTGCGTGTGTGTATCTGTGTGTGTATCTGAGTGTGTGTGTGTATCTGTGTGTTTATCTGAGTGCGTGTGTGTATCTGTGTGTGTATCGGAGTGCGTGTGTGTATCTGAGTGCGTGTGTGTATCTGTGTGTGTATCTGAGTGTGTGTGTATCTCAGTGCGTGTGTGTATCTGTGTGTGTATCTGAGTGCGTGTGTGTATCTGTGTGTGTGTGTGTATCGGAGTGTGTATATGAGTGCGTGTGTGTATCTGAGTGTGTGTGTGTATCTGTGTGTGTATCTGAGTGCGTGTGTGTATCTGAGTGCGTGAGTGTGTATCTGTGTGTGTATCTGAGTGCGTGAGTGTGTATCTGTGTGTGTATCTGAGTGTGTGTGTGTATCTGAGTGCGTGTGTGTATCTGTGTGTGTATCTGAGTGTGTGTGTGTGTATCTGTGTGTGTGTATCTGAGTGCGTGTGTGTATCTGAGTGTGTATCTGAGTGTGTGTGTGTATCTGAGTGCGTGTGTGTATCTGTTTGTGTATCTGAGTGTGTGTGTGTATCTATGTGTGTGTATCGGAGTGCATGTGTGTATCTGAGTGTGTGTGTGTATCTGTGTGTGTATCTGAGTGCGTGTGTGTATCTGTGTGTGTATCAGAGTGCGTGTGTGTATCTGTGTGTGTATCTGAGTGCGTGTGTGTATCGGAGTGCGTGTGTGTATCTGTGTGTGTGTATCTGAGTGCGTGTGTGTATCTGAGTGCGTGTGTGTATCTGTGTGTGTATCTGTGTGTGTATCGGAGTGCGTGTGTGTATCTGTGTGTGTATCGGAGTGCGTGTGTGTGTATCTGAGTGCGAGTGTGTATCTGTGTGTGTATCTGAGTGCGTGTGTGTATCTGAGTGCGTGTGTGTATCTGTGTGTGTATCGGAGTGCGTGTGTGTATCTGTGTGTGTATCTGAGTGCGTGTGTGTATCTGTGTGTGTATCGGAGTGCGTGTGTGTATCTGTGTGTGTATCGGAGTGCGTGTGTGTGTATCTGAGTGCGAGTGTGTATCTGTGTGTGTATCTGAGTGTGTATCGGAGTGCGTGTGTGTGTGTATCTCAGTGCGTGTGTGTATCTGAGTGTGTGTGTGTATCTGAGTGCGTGTGTGTATCTGTGTGTGTATCTGAGTGCGTGTGTGTATCTGTGTGTGTATCTGAGTGCGTGTGTGTGTGTATCTGAGTGTGTGTGTGTATCTGAGTGCGTGTGTGTATCTGTGTGTGTATCTGAGTGCGTGTGTGTATCTGTGTGTGTATCTGAGTGTGTGTATCTGTGTGTGTATCTGAGTGCATGTGTGTATCTGTGTGTGTATCGGAGTGCGTGTGTGTGTGTATCTCAGTGCGTGTGTGTATCTGAGTGTGTGTGTGTATCTGAGTGCGTGTGTGTATCTGTGTGTGTATCTGAGTGCGTGTGTGTATCTGTGTGTATCGGAGTGCGTGTGTGTATCTGAGTGTGTATCTGAGTGTGTGTGTGTATCCGAGTGCGTGTGTGTATCTGTGTGTGTATCTGAGTGCGTGTGTGTATCTGTGTGTGTATCTGAGTGTGTGTGTGTATCTGTGTGTTTATCTGAGTGCGTGTGTGTATCTGTGTGTGTATCGGAGTGCGTGTGTGTATCTGAGTGCGTGTGTGTATCTGTGTGTGTATCTGAGTGTGTGTGTATCTCAGTGCGTGTGTGTATCTGTGTGTGTATCTGAGTGCGTGTGTGTATCTGTGTGTGTGTGTGTATCGGAGTGTGTATATGAGTGCGTGTGTGTATCTGAGTGTGTGTGTGTATCTGTGTGTGTATCTGAGTGCGTGTGTGTATCTGAGTGCGTGAGTGTGTATCTGTGTGTGTATCTGAGTGCGTGAGTGTGTATCTGTGTGTGTATCTGAGTGTGTGTGTGTATCTGAGTGCGTGTGTGTATCTGTGTGTGTATCTGAGTGTGTGTGTGTGTATCTGTGTGTGTGTATCTGAGTGCGTGTGTGTATCTGAGTGTGTATCTGAGTGTGTGTGTGTATCTGAGTGCGTGTGTGTATCTGTTTGTGTATCTGAGTGTGTGTGTGTATCTATGTGTGTGTATCGGAGTGCATGTGTGTATCTGAGTGTGTGTGTGTATCTGTGTGTGTATCTGAGTGCGTGTGTGTATCTGTGTGTGTATCAGAGTGCGTGTGTGTATCTGTGTGTGTATCTGAGTGCGTGTGTGTATCGGAGTGCGTGTGTGTATCTGTGTGTGTGTATCTGAGTGCGTGTGTGTATCTGAGTGCGTGTGTGTATCTGTGTGTGTATCTGTGTGTGTATCGGAGTGCGTGTGTGTATCTGTGTGTGTATCGGAGTGCGTGTGTGTGTATCTGAGTGCGAGTGTGTATCTGTGTGTGTATCTGAGTGCGTGTGTGTATCTGAGTGCGTGTGTGTATCTGTGTGTGTATCGGAGTGCGTGTGTGTATCTGTGTGTGTATCTGAGTGCGTGTGTGTATCTGTGTGTGTATCGGAGTGCGTGTGTGTATCTGTGTGTGTATCGGAGTGCGTGTGTGTGTATCTGAGTGCGAGTGTGTATCTGTGTGTGTATCTGAGTGTGTATCGGAGTGCGTGTGTGTGTGTATCTCAGTGCGTGTGTGTATCTGAGTGTGTGTGTGTATCTGAGTGCGTGTGTGTATCTGTGTGTGTATCTGAGTGCGTGTGTGTATCTGTGTGTGTATCTGAGTGCGTGTGTGTGTGTATCTGAGTGTGTGTGTGTATCTGAGTGCGTGTGTGTATCTGTGTGTGTATCTGAGTGCGTGTGTGTATCTGTGTGTGTATCTGAGTGTGTGTATCTGTGTGTGTATCTGAGTGCATGTGTGTATCTGTGTGTGTATCGGAGTGCGTGTGTGTGTGTATCTCAGTGCGTGTGTGTATCTGAGTGTGTGTGTGTATCTGAGTGCGTGTGTGTATCTGTGTGTGTATCTGAGTGCGTGTGTGTATCTGTGTGTATCGGAGTGCGTGTGTGTATCTGTGTGTGTATCGGAGTGCGTGTGTGTGTGTATCTCAGTGCGTGTGTGTATCTGAGTGTGTGTGTGTATCTGAGTGTGTGTGTGTATCTCAGTGCGTGTGTGTATCTGAGTGTGTGTGTGTATCTGAGTGCGTGTGTGTATCTGTGTGTGTGTATCTGTGTGTGTGTATCTGTGTGTGTATCTGAGTGCGTGTGTGTATCTGTGTGTGCATCTGAGTGCGTGTGTGTATCTGAGTGCGTGTGTGTATCTGTGTATGTATCTGAGTGCGTGTGTGTATCTGTGTGTGTGTATCTCAGTGCGTGTGTGTATCTGTGTGTGTATCGGAGTGTGTGTGTATCTGAGTGCGTGTGTGTATCTGAGTGCGTGTGTGTATCTGTGTGTGTATCGGAGTGCGTGTGTGTATCTGTGTGTGTATCTGAGTGCGTGTGTGTATCGGAGTGCGTGTGTGTATCTGTGTGTGTATCGGAGTGCGTGTGTGTATCTGTGTGTGTGTATCTCAGTGCGTGTGTGTATCTGTGTGTGTATCTGAGTGCGTGTGTGTATCGGAGTGCGTGTGTGTATCTGAGTGCGTGTGTGTATCTGGGTGCGTGTGTGTATCTGAGTGAGTGTGTGTATCTGAGTGCGTGTGTGTATCTGAGTGCGTGTGTGTATCTGTGTGTGTATCGGAGTGCGTGTGTGTATCTGTGTGTGTATCTGAGTGTGTGTGTGTATCTGAGTGCGTGTGTGTATCTGTGTGTGTATCTGAGTGTGTGTGTGTGTATCTGTGTGTGTGTATCTGAGTGCGTGTGTGTATCTGAGTGTGTATCTGAGTGTGTGTGTGTATCTGAGTGCGTGTGTGTATCTGTTTGTGTATCTGAGTGTGTGTGTGTATCTATGTGTGTGTATCGGAGTGCATGTGTGTATCTGAGTGTGTGTGTGTATCTGTGTGTGTATCTGAGTGCGTGTGTGTATCTGTGTGTGTATCAGAGTGCGTGTGTGTATCTGTGTGTGTATCTGAGTGCGTGTGTGTATCGGAGTGCGTGTGTGTATCTGTGTGTGTGTATCTGAGTGCGTGTGTGTATCTGAGTGCGTGTGTGTATCTGTGTGTGTATCTGTGTGTGTATCGGAGTGCGTGTGTGTATCTGTGTGTGTATCGGAGTGCGTGTGTGTGTATCTGAGTGCGAGTGTGTATCTGTGTGTGTATCTGAGTGCGTGTGTGTATCTGAGTGCGTGTGTGTATCTGTGTGTGTATCGGAGTGCGTGTGTGTATCTGTGTGTGTATCTGAGTGCGTGTGTGTATCTGTGTGTGTATCGGAGTGCGTGTGTGTATCTGTGTGTGTATCGGAGTGCGTGTGTGTGTATCTGAGTGCGAGTGTGTATCTGTGTGTGTATCTGAGTGTGTATCGGAGTGCGTGTGTGTGTGTATCTCAGTGCGTGTGTGTATCTGAGTGTGTGTGTGTATCTGAGTGCGTGTGTGTATCTGTGTGTGTATCTGAGTGCGTGTGTGTATCTGTGTGTGTATCTGAGTGCGTGTGTGTGTGTATCTGAGTGTGTGTGTGTATCTGAGTGCGTGTGTGTATCTGTGTGTGTATCTGAGTGCGTGTGTGTATCTGTGTGTGTATCTGAGTGTGTGTATCTGTGTGTGTATCTGAGTGCATGTGTGTATCTGTGTGTGTATCGGAGTGCGTGTGTGTGTGTATCTCAGTGCGTGTGTGTATCTGAGTGTGTGTGTGTATCTGAGTGCGTGTGTGTATCTGTGTGTGTATCTGAGTGCGTGTGTGTATCTGTGTGTATCGGAGTGCGTGTGTGTATCTGTGTGTGTATCGGAGTGCGTGTGTGTGTGTATCTCAGTGCGTGTGTGTATCTGAGTGTGTGTGTGTATCTGAGTGTGTGTGTGTATCTCAGTGCGTGTGTGTATCTGAGTGTGTGTGTGTATCTGAGTGCGTGTGTGTATCTGTGTGTGTGTATCTGTGTGTGTGTATCTGTGTGTGTATCTGAGTGCGTGTGTGTATCTGTGTGTGCATCTGAGTGCGTGTGTGTATCTGAGTGCGTGTGTGTATCTGTGTATGTATCTGAGTGCGTGTGTGTATCTGTGTGTGTGTATCTCAGTGCGTGTGTGTATCTGTGTGTGTATCGGAGTGTGTGTGTATCTGAGTGCGTGTGTGTATCTGAGTGCGTGTGTGTATCTGTGTGTGTATCGGAGTGCGTGTGTGTATCTGTGTGTGTATCTGAGTGCGTGTGTGTATCGGAGTGCGTGTGTGTATCTGTGTGTGTATCGGAGTGCGTGTGTGTATCTGTGTGTGTGTATCTCAGTGCGTGTGTGTATCTGTGTGTGTATCTGAGTGCGTGTGTGTATCGGAGTGCGTGTGTGTATCTGAGTGCGTGTGTGTATCTGGGTGCGTGTGTGTATCTGAGTGAGTGTGTGTATCTGAGTGCGTGTGTGTATCTGAGTGCGTGTGTGTATCTGTGTGTGTATCGGAGTGCGTGTGTGTATCTGTGTGTGTATCTGAGTGTGTGTGTGTATCTGAGTGCGTGTGTGTATCTGTGTGTGTATCTGAGTGTGTGTGTGTGTATCTGTGTGTGTGTATCTGAGTGCGTGTGTGTATCTGAGTGTGTATCTGAGTGTGTGTGTGTATCTGAGTGCGTGTGTGTATCTGTTTGTGTATCTGAGTGTGTGTGTGTATCTATGTGTGTGTATCGGAGTGCATGTGTGTATCTGAGTGTGTGTGTGTATCTGTGTGTGTATCTGAGTGCGTGTGTGTATCTGTGTGTGTATCAGAGTGCGTGTGTGTATCTGTGTGTGTATCTGAGTGCGTGTGTGTATCGGAGTGCGTGTGTGTATCTGTGTGTGTGTATCTGAGTGCGTGTGTGTATCTGAGTGCGTGTGTGTATCTGTGTGTGTATCTGTGTGTGTATCGGAGTGCGTGTGTGTATCTGTGTGTGTATCGGAGTGCGTGTGTGTGTATCTGAGTGCGAGTGTGTATCTGTGTGTGTATCTGAGTGCGTGTGTGTATCTGAGTGCGTGTGTGTATCTGTGTGTGTATCGGAGTGCGTGTGTGTATCTGTGTGTGTATCTGAGTGCGTGTGTGTATCTGTGTGTGTATCGGAGTGCGTGTGTGTATCTGTGTGTGTATCGGAGTGCGTGTGTGTGTATCTGAGTGCGAGTGTGTATCTGTGTGTGTATCTGAGTGTGTATCGGAGTGCGTGTGTGTGTGTATCTCAGTGCGTGTGTGTATCTGAGTGTGTGTGTGTATCTGAGTGCGTGTGTGTATCTGTGTGTGTATCTGAGTGCGTGTGTGTATCTGTGTGTGTATCTGAGTGCGTGTGTGTGTGTATCTGAGTGTGTGTGTGTATCTGAGTGCGTGTGTGTATCTGTGTGTGTATCTGAGTGCGTGTGTGTATCTGTGTGTGTATCTGAGTGTGTGTATCTGTGTGTGTATCTGAGTGCATGTGTGTATCTGTGTGTGTATCGGAGTGCGTGTGTGTGTGTATCTCAGTGCGTGTGTGTATCTGAGTGTGTGTGTGTATCTGAGTGCGTGTGTGTATCTGTGTGTGTATCTGAGTGCGTGTGTGTATCTGTGTGTATCGGAGTGCGTGTGTGTATCTGTGTGTGTATCGGAGTGCGTGTGTGTGTGTATCTCAGTGCGTGTGTGTATCTGAGTGTGTGTGTGTATCTGAGTGTGTGTGTGTATCTCAGTGCGTGTGTGTATCTGAGTGTGTGTGTGTATCTGAGTGCGTGTGTGTATCTGTGTGTGTGTATCTGTGTGTGTGTATCTGTGTGTGTATCTGAGTGCGTGTGTGTATCTGTGTGTGCATCTGAGTGCGTGTGTGTATCTGAGTGCGTGTGTGTATCTGTGTATGTATCTGAGTGCGTGTGTGTATCTGTGTGTGTGTATCTCAGTGCGTGTGTGTATCTGTGTGTGTATCGGAGTGTGTGTGTATCTGAGTGCGTGTGTGTATCTGAGTGCGTGTGTGTATCTGTGTGTGTATCGGAGTGCGTGTGTGTATCTGTGTGTGTATCTGAGTGCGTGTGTGTATCGGAGTGCGTGTGTGTATCTGTGTGTGTATCGGAGTGCGTGTGTGTATCTGTGTGTGTGTATCTCAGTGCGTGTGTGTATCTGTGTGTGTATCTGAGTGCGTGTGTGTATCGGAGTGCGTGTGTGTATCTGAGTGCGTGTGTGTATCTGGGTGCGTGTGTGTATCTGAGTGAGTGTGTGTATCTGAGTGCGTGTGTGTATCTGAGTGCGTGTGTGTATCTGTGTGTGTATCGGAGTGCGTGTGTGTATCTGTGTGTGTATCTGAGTGCGTGTGTGTCTGAGTGCGTGAGTGTATCTGTGTGTGTGTATCTGAGTGCGTGTGTGTATCTGTGTGTGTATCTGAGTGCGTGTGTGTATCTGTGTGTGTATCTGAGTGCGTGTGTGTATCGGAGTGCGTATGTGTACCTGTGTGTGTATCTGAGTGCGTGTATGTATCTGTGTGTGTATCTGAGTGCGTGTGTGTATCTGTGTGTGTATCTGAGTGCGTGTATCTGAGTGTGTGTGTGTATCTGAGTGTGTATGTGTATCTGAGTGTGTGTGTGTGTATCTGAGTGTGTGTGTGTATCTGTGTGTGTATCTGAGTGCGTGTGTGTATCTGTGTGTGTGTGTGTATCTGTGTGTGTGTGTGTATCTGTGTGTATCTGAGTGCGTGTGTGTATCTGTGTGTGTATCTGAGTGCGTGTGTGTATCTGTGTGTGTATCTGAGTGTGTGTGTGTATCTGAGTGCGTGTGTGTATCTGTGTGTGTATCTGAGTGCGTGTGTGAATCTGAGTGCGTGTGTGTATCTGAGTGTGTGTGTGTATCTGTGTGTATCTGAGTGTGTGTGTGTATCGGAGTGCGTGTGTGTATCTGTGTGTGTGTATCGGAGTGCGTGTGTGTATCTGTGTGTGTATCTGAGTGCGTGTGTGTATCCGTGTGTGTATCTGAGTGCGTGTGTGTATCTGAGTGCGTGTGTGTATCGGCGTGCGTGTGTGTATCTGTGTGTGTATCTGTGTGTGTATCTGAGTGTGTGTGTGCATCTGTGTGTGTATCGGAGTGTGTGTGTGTATCTGTGTGTGTATCGGAGTGTGTGTGTGTGTATCTGAGTGCATGTGTGTATCTGTGTGTGTATCTGAGTGCGTGTGTGTATCGGTGTGTGTATCTGAGTGCATGTGTGTATCTGTGTGTGTATCTGAGTGCGTGTGTGTATCGGTGTGTGTATCGGAGTGCGTGTGTGTGTGTGTGTATCTGAGTGCATGTGTGTATCTGTGTGTATCTGAGTGCGTGTGTGTATCGGTGTGTGTATCTGAGTGCGTGTGTGTAACTGTGTGTGTATCTGAGTGCGTGTGTGTGTGTGTATCTCAGTGCGTGTGTGTATCAGTGTGTGTATCTGAGTGCGTGTGTGTATCTGTGTGTGTATCTGAGTGCGTGTGTGTATCTGTGTGTGTATCGGAGTGCGTGTGTGTATCTGTGTGTGTGTATCGGAGTGCGTGTGTGTATCGGAGTGCGTGTGTGTATCGGAGTGCGTGTGTGTATCTGTGTGTGTATCTGAGTGCGTGTGTTTATCTGTGTGTGTATCGGAGTGCGTGTGTGTATCGGAGTGCGTGTGTGTATCGGAGTGCGTGTGTGTATCGGAGTGCGTGTGTGTATCTGTGTGTGTATCTCAGTGCGAGTGTGTATCTGTGTGTGTATCTGAGTACATGTGTGTACCGGAGTGCGTGTGTGTATCTGAGTGCATGTGTGTATCGGAGTGCGTGTGTGTATCTGTGTGTGTATCTGAGTGCGTGTGTGTATCTGCGTGCGAGTGTGTATCTGTGTGTGTATCTGTGTGTGTATCTGAGTGTGTGTGTGTGTGTATCTGAGTGCGTGTGTGTATCTGTGTGTGTATCTGAGTGCGTGTGTGTATCCGTGTGTGTATCTGAGTGTGTGTGTGTATCTCAGTGCGTGTGTGTATCTGTGTGTGTATCTGAGTGCGTGTGTGTATCTGTGTGTGTATCTGAGTGCGTGTGTGTATCTGTGTGTGTATCTGAGTGTGTGTGTGTATCTCAGTGCGTGTGTGTATCTGTGTGTGTATCTGAGTGCGTGTGTGTATCTGTGTGTGTATCTGAGTGCGTGTGTGTATCTGAGTGCGTGTGTGTATCTGTGTGTGTATCTGAATGCGTGTGTGTATCTGTGTGTGTGTATCTGAGTGCGTGTGTGTATCTGTGTGTGTATCTGAGTGCATGTGTGTATCGGAGTGCGTGTGTGTATCTGTGTGTGTATCTCAGTGAGTGTGTGTATCTGTGTGTGTATCGGATTGCGTGTGTGTATCTGAGTGCGTGTGTGTATCTGTGTGTGTATCTGTGTGTGTATCTGAGTGCGTGTGTGTATCTGTGTGTGTATCTGAGTGCATGTGTGTATCTGTGTGTGTATCGGAGTGCGTGTGTGTATCTGAGTGCGTGTGTGTATCTGTGTGTGTATCTGAGTGCGTGTGTGTATCGGAGTGCGTGTGTGTATCTGTGTGTGTACCTGAGTGTGTGTGCGTGTGTGTATCTCAGTGCGTGTGTGTATCTGAGTGTGTGTGTGTATCTGAGTGCGTGTGTGTATCTGTGTGTGTATCTGAGTGCGTGTGTGTATCTGTGTGTGTATCTGAGTGCGTGTGTGTATCTGTGTGTGTGTATCTGAGTGCGTGTGTGTATCTGAGTGCGTGTGTGTATCTGTGTGTGTGTATCTCAGTGCGTGTGTGTATCTGAGTGTGTGTGTGTATCTGAGTGCGTGTGTGTATCTGTGTGTGTATCTGAGTGCGTGTGTGTATCTGTGTGTGTGTATCTCAGTGCGTGTGTGTATCTGTGTGTGTATCTGAGTGCGTATGTGTATCTGTGTGTGTATCGGAGTGCGTGTGTGTATCTGTGTGTGTGTATCTCAGTGCGTGTGTGTATCTGTGTGTGTATCGGAGTGCGTGTGTGTATCTGAGTGCGTGTGTGTATCTGTGTGTGTATCGGAGTGCGTGTGTGTATCTGTGTGTGTATCTGAGTGCGTGTGTGTATCTGTGTGTGTATCTGAGTGCGTGTGTGTATCTGAGTGCGTGAATCTGAGTGCGTGTGTGTATCTGTGTGTGTATCTGAGTGCGTGTGTGTATCTGTGTGTGTATCAGAGTGCGTGTGTGTATCTGTGTGTGTATCTGAGTGCGTGTGTGTATGGGAGTGCGTGTGTGTATCTGAGTGCGTGTGTGTATCTGTGTGTGTATCTGAGTGCGTGTGTGTATCTGTGTGTGTGTGTGTATCTGTGTGTGTATCTGAGTGCGTGTATCTGAGTGTGTGCGTGTATCTGAGTGTGTGTGTGTGTATCTGAGTGTGTGTGTGTATCTGTGTGTGTATCTGTGTGTGTATCTGAGTGCGTGTGTGTATCTGTGTGTGTGTGTGTATCTGTGTGTATCTGAGTGCGTGTGTGTATCTGTGTGTGTATCTGAGTGTGTGTGTGTATCTGAGTGTGTGTGTGTATCTGTGTGTATCTGAGTGTGTGTGTGTATCTGTGTGTATCTGAGTGCGTGTGTGTATCTGAGTGTGTGTGTGTATCGGAGTGCGTGTGTGTATCTGTGTGTGTGTGTGTATCTGTGTGTATCTGTGTGTGTATCTGAGTGCGTGTGTGTATCTGAGTGCGTGTGTGTATCTGAATGCGTGTGTGTATCTGTGTGTGTGTATCTGAGTGCGTGTGTGTATCTGTGTGTGTATCTGAGTGCATGTGTGTATCGGAGTGCGTGTGTGTATCTGTGTGTGTATCTCAGTGAGTGTGTGTATCTGTGTGTGTATCGGATTGCGTGTGTGTATCTGAGTGCGTGTGTGTATCGGAGTGCGTGTGTCTGTATCTGAGTGCGTGTGTGTATCTGTGTGTGTATCTGAGTGCATGTGTGTATCTGTGTGTGTATCGGAGTGCGTGTGTGTATCTGAGTGCGTGTGTGTATCTGAGTGTGTGTGTGTATCTGTGTGTATCTGAGTGTGTGTGTGTATCTGTGTGTATCTGAGTGCGTGTGTGTATCTGAGTGTGTGTGTGTATCGGAGTGCGTGTGTGTATCTGTGTGTGTGTATCTGAGTGCGTGTGTGTATCTGAGTGCGTGTGTGTATCTGTGTGTGTGTGTTTATCTGTGTGTGTGTGTGTATCTGTGTGTGTGTGTGTATCTGAGTGTGTATCTGAGTGCGTGTGTGTATCGGTGTGTGTATCGGAGTGCGTGTGTGTATGTGTGTATCTGTGTGTGTATCTGAGTGCGTGTGTGTATCGGTGTGTGTATCTGAGTGCATGTGTGTAACTGTGTGTGTATCTGAGTGTGTGTGTGTGTGTATCTCAGTGCGTGTGTGTATCAGTGTGTGTATCTGAGTGCGTGCGTGTATCTGTGTGTGTATCTGAGTGCGTGTGTGTATCTGTGTGTGTATCTGAGTGCGTGTGTGTATCTGTGTGTGTGTATCGGAGTGCGTGTGTGTTTCGGAGTGCGTGTGTATCTGAGTGCGTGTGTTTATCTGTGTGTGTATCGGAGTGCGTGTGTGTATCGGAGTGCGTGTGTGTATCGGAGTGCGTGTGTGTATCTGTGTGTGTATCTCAGTGCGAGTGTGTATCTGTGTGTGTATCGGAGTACATGTGTGTATCGGAGTGCGTGTGTGTATCTGAGTGCGTGTGTGTATCTGTGTGTGTATCGGAGTGCGTGTGTGTGTGTGTATCTGAGTGCGTGTGTGTATCTGTGTGTGTATCTGAGTGCATGTGTGTATCTGTGTGTGTATCTGAGTGTGTGTGTGTGTGTATCTCAGTGCGTGTGTGTATCTGTGTGTGTATCTGAGTGCGTGTGTGTATCTGTGTGTGTATCTGAGTGCGTGTGTTTATCTGTGTGTGTATCTGAGTGCATGTGTGTATCGGAGTGCGTGTGTGTATCTGAGTGCGTGTGTGTATCTGTGTGTGTATCTCAGTGCGTGTGTGTATCTGTGTGTGTATCTGAGTGTGTGTGTGTATCTGTGTGTGTATCTGAGTGTGTGTGTGTATCGGAGTGCGTGTGTGTATCTGTGTGTGTATCGGAGTGCGTGTGCGTGTGTGTACCTGAGTGCGTGTGTGTATCTGAGTGCGTGAGTGTGTATCTGTGTGTGTGTATCTGAGTGCGTGTGTGTATCTGAGTGTGTGTGTGTATCTGTGTGTGTATCTGAGTGCGTGTGTGTATCTGAGTGCGTGTGTGTATCTGTGTGTATATCTGAGTGTGTGTGTGTGTATCTGAGTGCGTGTGTGTGTGTGTATCTGAGTGTGTGTGTGTATCTGTGTGTGTATCTGAGTGTGCGTGTGTATCGGAGTGCGTGTGTGTATCTGTGTATGTGTATCTGAGTGCGTGTGTGTATCTGAGTGCGTGAGTGTGTATCTGTGTGTGTGTATCTGAGTGCGTGTGTGTATCTGTGTGTGTGTATCTGAGTGCGTGTGTGTACCTGTGTGTGTATCTGAGTGTGTATCGGAGTGCGTGTGTGTATCTGTGTGTGTATCTGAGTGCGTGTATGTATCTGAGTGCGTGTGTGTATCTGAGTGCGTGTGTGTATCTGAGTGCGTGTGTGTATCTGTGTGTGTATCGGAGTGCGTGTGTGTATCTGAGTGCGTGTGTGTATCTGTGTGTGTTATCGGAGTGTGTGTGTGTCTCTGAGTGCGTGTGTGTATCTGTGTGTGTATCTGTGTGTGTATCTGAGTGCGTGTGTGTATCTGTGTGTGTATCGGAGTGCGTGTGTGTATCTGTGTGTGTATCTGAGTGTGTGTGTGTATCTGAGTGCATGTGTGTATCTGTGTGTGTATCTGAGTGTGTGTGTGTATCTGAGTGTGTATCTGAGTGTGTGTGTGTATCTCAGTGCGTGTGTGTATCTGAGTGTGTATCTGAGTGCGTGTGTGTATCTGTGTGTGTATCTGAGTGTGTGTGTGTATCTGTGTGTTTATCTGTGTGTGTGTATCTGAGGGTGTGTGTGTATCTCAGTGCGTGTGTGTATCTTTGTGTGTATCGGAGTGCGTGTGTGTATATGTGTGTGTATCTGAGTGTGTATCTGAGTGTGTGTGTGTATCCGTGTGTGTATCTGTGTGTGTATCTGAGTGTGTGTGTGTGTGTGTATCTGAGTGTGTGTGTGTGTGTATCTGAGTGCGTGTGTGTATCTGTGTGTGTATCTGAGTGCGTGTGTGTATCTGTGTGTGTGTGTATCTGTGTGTGTATCTGGGTGCATGTGTGTATCTGTGTGTGTATCTGAGTGCGTGTGTGTATCGGAGTGCGTGTGTGTATCTGTGTGTGTACCTGAGTGTGTGTGCGTGTGTGTATCTCAGTGCGTGTGTGTATCTGAGTGTGTGTGTGTATCTGAGTGCGTGTGTGTATCTGTGTGTGTATCTGAGTGCGTGTGTGTATCTGTGTGTGTATCTGAGTGCGTGTGTGTATCTGTGTGTGTGTATCTGAGTGCGTGTGTGTATCTGAGTGCGTGTGTGTATCTGTGTGTGTGTATCTCAGTGCGTGTGTGTATCTGAGTGTGTGTGTGTATCTGAGTGCGTGTGTGTATCTGTGTGTGTATCTGAGTGCGTGTGTGTATCTGTGTGTGTGTATCTCAGTGCGTGTGTGTATCTGTGTGTGTATCTGAGTGCGTATGTGTATCTGTGTGTGTATCGGAGTGCGTGTGTGTATCTGTGTGTGTGTATCTCAGTGCGTGTGTGTATCTGTGTGTGTATCGGAGTGCGTGTGTGTATCTGAGTGCGTGTGTGTATCTGTGTGTGTATCGGAGTGCGTGTGTGTATCTGTGTGTGTATCTGAGTGCGTGTGTGTATCTGAGTGCGTGAATCTGAGTGCGTGTGTGTATCTGTGTGTGTATCTGAGTGCGTGTGTGTATCTGTGTGTGTATCAGAGTGCGTGTGTGTATCTGTGTGTGTATCTGAGTGCGTGTGTGTATGGGAGTGCGTGTGTGTATCTGAGTGCGTGTGTGTATCTGTGTGTGTATCTGAGTGCGTGTGTGTATCTGTGTGTGTGTGTGTATCTGTGTGTGTATCTGAGTGCGTGTATCTGAGTGTGTGCGTGTATCTGAGTGTGTGTGTGTGTATCTGAGTGTGTGTGTGTATCTGTGTGTGTATCTGTGTGTGTATCTGAGTGCGTGTGTGTATCTGTGTGTGTGTGTGTATCTGTGTGTATCTGAGTGCGTGTGTGTATCTGTGTGTGTATCTGAGTGTGTGTGTGTATTTGAGTGTGTGTGTGTATCTGTGTGTATCTGAGTGTGTGTGTGTATCTGTGTGTATCTGAGTGCGTGTGTGTATCTGAGTGTGTGTGTGTATCGGAGTGCGTGTGTGTATCTGTGTGTGTGTGTGTATCTGTGTGTATCTGTGTGTGTATCTGAGTGCGTGTGTGTATCTGAGTGCGTGTGTGTATCTGAATGCGTGTGTGTATCTGTGTGTGTGTATCGGAGTGCGTGTGTGTATCTGTGTGTGTATCTGTGTGTGTATCGGAGTGCGTGTGTGTATCTGTGTGTGTATCTCAGTGAGTGTGTGTATCTGTGTGTGTATCGGATTGCGTGTGTGTATCTGAGTGCGTGTGTGTATCGGAGTGCGTGTGTGTGTATCTGAGTGCGTGTGTGTATCTGTGTGTGTATCTGAGTGCATGTGTGTATCTGTGTGTGTATCGGAGTGCGTGTGTGTATCTGAGTGCGTGTGTGTATCTGAGTGTGTGTGTGTATCTGTGTGTATCTGAGTGTGTGTGTGTATCTGTGTGTATCTGAGTGCGTGTGTGTATCTGAGTGTGTGTGTGTATCGGAGTGCGTGTGTGTATCTGTGTGTGTGTATCTGAGTGCGTGTGTGTATCTGAGTGCGTGTGTGTATCTGTGTGTGTGTGTTTATCTGTGTGTGTGTGTATCTGTGTGTGTGTGTGTATCTGAGTGTGTATCTGAGTGCGTGTGTGTATCGGTGTGTGTATCGGAGTGCATGTGTGTATGTGTGTATCTGTGTGTGTATCTGAGTGCGTGTGTGTATCGGTGTGTGTATCTGAGTGCATGTGTGTAACTGTGTGTGTATCTGAGTGTGTGTGTGTGTGTATCTCAGTGCGTGTGTGTATCAGTGTGTGTATCTGAGTGCGTGCGTGTATCTGTGTGTGTATCTGAGTGCGTGTGTGTATCTGTGTGTGTGTATCGGAGTGCGTGTGTGTTTCGGAGTGCGTGTGTATCTGAGTGCGTGTGTTTATCTGTGTGTGTATCGGAGTGCGTGTGTGTATCGGAGTGCGTGTGTGTATCGGAGTGCGTGTGTGTATCTGTGTGTGTATCTCAGTGCGAGTGTGTATCTGTGTGTGTATCGGAGTACATGTGTGTATCGGAGTGCGTGTGTGTATCTGTGTGTGTATCGGAGTGCGTGTGTGTGTGTATCTGAGTGCGTGTGTGTATCTGTGTGTGTATCTGAGTGCATGTGTGTATCTGTGTGTGTATCTGAGTGTGTGTGTGTGTGTATCTCAGTGCGTGTGTGTATCTGTGTGTGTATCTGAGTGCGTGTGTGTATCTGTGTGTGTATCTGAGTGCGTGTGTTTATCTGTGTGTGTATCTGAGTGCATGTGTGTATCGGAGTGCGTGTGTGTATCTGAGTGCGTGTGTGTATCTGTGTGTGTATCTCAGTGCGTGTGTGTATCTGTGTGTGTATCTGAGTGTGTGTGTGTATCTGTGTGTGTATCTGAGTGTGTGTGTGTATCGGAGTGCGTGTGTGTATCTGTGTGTGTATCGGAGTGCGTGTGCGTGTGTGTACCTGAGTGCGTGTGTGTATCTGAGTGCGTGAGTGTGTATCTGTGTGTGTGTATCTGAGTGCGTGTGTGTATCTGAGTGTGTGTGTGTATCTGTGTGTGTATCTGAGTGCGTGTGTGTATCTGAGTGCGTGTGTGTATCTGTGTGTATATCTGAGTGTGTGTGTGTGTATCTGAGTGCGTGTGTGTGTGTGTATCTGAGTGTGTGTGTGTATCTGTGTGTGTATCTGAGTGTGCGTGTGTATCGGAGTGTGTGTGTGTATCTGTGTGTATCTGAGTGTGTGTGTGTATCTGAGTGTGTGTGTGTATCTGTGTGTATCTGAGTGTGTGTGTGTATCTGTGTGTATCTGAGTGCGTGTGTGTATCTGAGTGTGTGTGTGTATCGGAGTGCGTGTGTGTATCTGTGTGTGTGTGTGTATCTGTGTGTGTATCTGAGTGCGTGTGTGTATCTGAGTGCGTGTGTGTATCTGAATGCGTGTGTGTATCTGTGTGTGTGTGTGTATCTGTGTGTATCTGAGTGCGTGTGTGTATCTGTGTGTGTATCTGAGTGTGTGTGTGTATCTGAGTGTGTGTGTGTATCTGTGTGTATCTGAGTGTGTGTGTGTATCTGTGTGTATCTGAGTGCGTGTGTGTATCTGAGTGTGTGTGTGTATCGGAGTGCGTGTGTGTATCTGTGTGTGTGTGTGTATCTGTGTGTATCTGTGTGTGTATCTGAGTGCGTGTGTGTATCTGAGTGCGTGTGTGTATCTGAATGCGTGTGTGTATCTGTGTGTGTGTATCTGAGTGCGTGTGTGAATCTGTGTGTGTATCTGAGTGCATGTGTGTATCGGAGTGCGTGTGTGTATCTGTGTGTGTATCTCAGTGAGTGTGTGTATCTGTGTGTGTATCGGATTGCGTGTGTGTATCTGAGTGCGTGTGTGTATCGGAGTGCGTGTGTGTGTATCTGAGTGCGTGTGTGTATCTGTGTGTGTATCTGAGTGCATGTGTGTATCTGTGTGTGTATCGGAGTGCGTGTGTGTATCTGAGTGCGTGTGTGTATCTGAGTGTGTGTGTGTATCTGTGTGTATCTGAGTGTGTGTGTGTATCTGTGTGTATCTGAGTGCGTGTGTGTATCTGAGTGTGTGTGTGTATCGGAGTGCGTGTGTGTATCTGTGTGTGTGTATCTGAGTGCGTGTGTGTATCTGAGTGCGTGTGTGTATCTGTGTGTGTGTGTTTATCTGTGTGTGTGTGTGTATCTGTGTGTGTGTGTGTATCTGAGTGTGTATCTGAGTGCGTGTGTGTATCGGTGTGTGTATCGGAGTGCGTGTGTGTATGTGTGTATCTGTGTGTGTATCTGAGTGCGTGTGTGTATCGGTGTGTGTATCTGAGTGCATGTGTGTAACTGTGTGTGTATCTGAGTGTGTGTGTGTGTGTATCTCAGTGCGTGTGTGTATCAGTGTGTGTATCTGAGTGCGTGCGTGTATCTGTGTGTGTATCTGAGTGCGTGTGTGTATCTGTGTGTGTATCTGAGTGCGTGTGTGTATCTGTGTGTGTGTATCGGAGTGCGTGTGTGTTTCGGAGTGCGTGTGTATCTGAGTGCGTGTGTTTATCTGTGTGTGTATCGGAGTGCGTGTGTGTATCGGAGTGCGTGTGTGTATCGGAGTGCGTGTGTGTATCTGTGTGTGTATCTCAGTGCGAGTGTGTATCTGTGTGTGTATCGGAGTACATGTGTGTATCGGAGTGCGTGTGTGTATCTGAGTGCGTGTGTGTATCTGTGTGTGTATCGGAGTGCGTGTGTGTGTGTGTATCTGAGTGCGTGTGTGTATCTGTGTGTGTATCTGAGTGCATGTGTGTATCTGTGTGTGTATCTGAGTGTGTGTGTGTGTGTATCTCAGTGCGTGTGTGTATCTGTGTGTGTATCTGAGTGCGTGTGTGTATCTGTGTGTGTATCTGAGTGCGTGTGTTTATCTGTGTGTGTATCTGAGTGCATGTGTGTATCGGAGTGCGTGTGTGTATCTGAGTGCGTGTGTGTATCTGTGTGTGTATCTCAGTGCGTGTGTGTATCTGTGTGTGTATCTGAGTGTGTGTGTGTATCGGAGTGCGTGTGTGTATCTGTGTGTGTATCGGAGTGCGTGTGCGTGTGTGTACCTGAGTGCGTGTGTGTATCTGAGTGCGTGAGTGTGTATCTGTGTGTGTGTATCTGAGTGCGTGTGTGTATCTGAGTGTGTGTGTGTATCTGTGTGTGTATCTGAGTGCGTGTGTGTATCTGAGTGCGTGTGTGTATCTGTGTGTATATCTGAGTGTGTGTGTGTGTATCTGAGTGCGTGTGTGTGTGTGTATCTGAGTGTGTGTGTGTATCTGTGTGTGTATCTGAGTGTGCGTGTGTATCGGAGTGCGTGTGTGTATCTGTGTATGTGTATCTGAGTGCGTGTGTGTATCTGAGTGCGTGAGTGTGTATCTGTGTGTGTATCTGAGTGCGTGTGTGTATCTGTGTGTGTGTATCTGAGTGTGTGTGTGTACCTGTGTGTGTATCTGAGTGTGTATCGGAGTGCGTGTGTGTATCTGAGTGCGTGTATGTATCTGAGTGCGTGTGTGTATCTGAGTGCGTGTGTGTATCTGAGTGCGTGTGTGTATCTGTGTGTGTATCGGAGTGCGTGTGTGTATCTGAGTGCGTGTGTGTATCTGTGTGTGTTATCGGAGTGTGTGTGTGTCTCTGAGTGCGTGTGTGTATCTGTGTGTGTATCTGTGTGTGTATCTGAGTGCGTGTGTGTATCTGTGTGTGTATCGGAGTGCGTGTGTGTATCTGTGTGTGTATCTGAGTGTGTATCTGAGTGTGTGTGTGTATCTGAGTGCATGTGTGTATCTGTGTGTGTATCTGAGTGTGTGTGTGTATCTGAGTGTGTATCTGAGTGTGTGTGTGTATCTCAGTGCGTGTGTGTATCTGAGTGTGTATCTGAGTGCGTGTGTGTATCTGTGTGTGTATCTGAGTGTGTGTGTGTATCTGTGTGTTTATCTGTGTGTGTGTATCTGAGGGTGTGTGTGTATCTCAGTGCGTGTGTGTATCTTTGTGTGTATCGGAGTGCGTGTGTGTATATGTGTGTGTATCTGAGTGTGTATCTGAGTGTGTGTGTGTATCCGTGTGTGTATCTGTGTGTGTATCTGAGTGTGTGTGTGTGTGTGTATCTGAGTGTGTGTGTGTGTGTATCTGAGTGCGTGTGTGTATCTGTGTGTGTATCTGAGTGCGTGTGTGTATCTGTGTGTGTGTGTATCTGTGTGTGTATCTGGGTGCATGTGTGTATCTGTGTGTGTATCTGAGTGCGTGTGTGTATCGGAGTGCGTGTGTGTATCTGTGTGTGTACCTGAGTGTGTGTGCGTGTGTGTATCTCAGTGCGTGTGTGTATCTGAGTGTGTGTGTGTATCTGAGTGCGTGTGTGTATCTGTGTGTGTATCTGAGTGCGTGTGTGTATCTGTGTGTGTATCTGAGTGCGTGTGTGTATCTGTGTGTGTGTATCTGAGTGCGTGTGTGTATCTGAGTGCGTGTGTGTATCTGTGTGTGTGTATCTCAGTGCGTGTGTGTATCTGAGTGTGTGTGTGTATCTGAGTGCGTGTGTGTATCTGTGTGTGTATCTGAGTGCGTGTGTGTATCTGTGTGTGTGTATCTCAGTGCGTGTGTGTATCTGTGTGTGTATCTGAGTGCGTATGTGTATCTGTGTGTGTATCGGAGTGCGTGTGTGTATCTGTGTGTGTGTATCTCAGTGCGTGTGTGTATCTGTGTGTGTATCGGAGTGCGTGTGTGTATCTGAGTGCGTGTGTGTATCTGTGTGTGTATCGGAGTGCGTGTGTGTATCTGTGTGTGTATCTGAGTGCGTGTGTGTATCTGAGTGCGTGAATCTGAGTGCGTGTGTGTATCTGTGTGTGTATCTGAGTGCGTGTGTGTATCTGTGTGTGTATCAGAGTGCGTGTGTGTATCTGTGTGTGTATCTGAGTGCGTGTGTGTATGGGAGTGCGTGTGTGTATCTGAGTGCGTGTGTGTATCTGTGTGTGTATCTGAGTGCGTGTGTGTATCTGTGTGTGTGTGTGTATCTGTGTGTGTATCTGAGTGCGTGTATCTGAGTGTGTGCGTGTATCTGAGTGTGTGTGTGTGTATCTGAGTGTGTGTGTGTATCTGTGTGTGTATCTGTGTGTGTATCTGAGTGCGTGTGTGTATCTGTGTGTGTGTGTGTATCTGTGTGTATCTGAGTGCGTGTGTGTATCTGTGTGTGTATCTGAGTGTGTGTGTGTATCTGAGTGTGTGTGTGTATCTGTGTGTATCTGAGTGTGTGTGTGTATCTGTGTGTATCTGAGTGCGTGTGTGTATCTGAGTGTGTGTGTGTATCGGAGTGCGTGTGTGTATCTGTGTGTGTGTGTGTATCTGTGTGTATCTGAGTGCGTGTGTGTATCTGAGTGCGTGTGTGTATCTGAATGCGTGTGTGTATCTGTGTGTGTGTATCTGAGTGCGTGTGTGTATCTGTGTGTGTATCTGAGTGCATGTGTGTATCGGAGTGCGTGTGTGTATCTGTGTGTGTATCTCAGTGAGTGTGTGTATCTGTGTGTGTATCGGATTGCGTGTGTGTATCTGAGTGCGTGTGTGTATCGGAGTGCGTGTGTGTGTATCTGAGTGCGTGTGTGTATCTGTGTGTGTATCTGAGTGCATGTGTGTATCTGTGTGTGTATCGGAGTGCGTGTGTGTATCTGAGTGCGTGTGTGTATCTGAGTGTGTGTGTGTATCTGTGTGTATCTGAGTGTGTGTGTGTATCTGTGTGTATCTGAGTGCGTGTGTGTATCTGAGTGTGTGTGTGTATCGGAGTGCGTGTGTGTATCTGTGTGTGTGTATCTGAGTGCGTGTGTGTATCTGAGTGCGTGTGTGTATCTGTGTGTGTGTGTTTATCTGTGTGTGTGTGTGTATCTGTGTGTGTGTGTGTATCTGAGTGTGTATCTGAGTGCGTGTGTGTATCGGTGTGTGTATCGGAGTGCGTGTGTGTATGTGTGTATCTGTGTGTGTATCTGAGTGCGTGTGTGTATCGGTGTGTGTATCTGAGTGCATGTGTGTAACTGTGTGTGTATCTGAGTGTGTGTGTGTGTGTATCTCAGTGCGTGTGTGTATCAGTGTGTGTATCTGAGTGCGTGCGTGTATCTGTGTGTGTATCTGAGTGCGTGTGTGTATCTGTGTGTGTATCTGAGTGCGTGTGTGTATCTGTGTGTGTGTATCGGAGTGCGTGTGTGTTTCGGAGTGCGTGTGTATCTGAGTGCGTGTGTTTATCTGTGTGTGTATCGGAGTGCGTGTGTGTATCGGAGTGCGTGTGTGTATCGGAGTGCGTGTGTGTATCTGTGTGTGTATCTCAGTGCGAGTGTGTATCTGTGTGTGTATCGGAGTACATGTGTGTATCGGAGTGCGTGTGTGTATCTGAGTGCGTGTGTGTATCTGTGTGTGTATCGGAGTGCGTGTGTGTGTGTGTATCTGAGTGCGTGTGTGTATCTGTGTGTGTATCTGAGTGCATGTGTGTATCTGTGTGTGTATCTGAGTGTGTGTGTGTGTGTATCTCAGTGCGTGTGTGTATCTGTGTGTGTATCTGAGTGCGTGTGTGTATCTGTGTGTGTATCTGAGTGCGTGTGTTTATCTGTGTGTGTATCTGAGTGCATGTGTGTATCGGAGTGCGTGTGTGTATGTGAGTGCGTGTGTGTATCTGTGTGTGTATCTCAGTGCGTGTGTGTATCTGTGTGTGTATCTGAGTGTGTGTGTGTATCTGTGTGTGTATCTGAGTGTGTGTGTGTATCGGAGTGCGTGTGTGTATCTGTGTGTGTATCGGAGTGCGTGTGCGTGTGTGTACCTGAGTGCGTGTGTGTATCTGAGTGCGTGAGTGTGTATCTGTGTGTGTGTATCTGAGTGCGTGTGTGTATCTGAGTGTGTGTGTGTATCTGTGTGTGTATCTGAGTGCGTGTGTGTATCTGAGTGCGTGTGTGTATCTGTGTGTATATCTGAGTGTGTGTGTGTGTATCTGAGTGCGTGTGTGTGTGTGTATCTGAGTGTGTGTGTGTATCTGTGTGTGTATCTGAGTGTGCGTGTGTATCGGAGTGCGTGTGTGTATCTGTGTATGTGTATCTGAGTGCGTGTGTGTATCTGAGTGCGTGAGTGTGTATCTGTGTGTGTGTATCTGAGTGCGTGTGTGTATCTGTGTGTGTGTATCTGAGTGCGTGTGTGTACCTGTGTGTGTATCTGAGTGTGTATCGGAGTGCGTGTGTGTATCTGTGTGTGTATCTGAGTGCGTGTATGTATCTGAGTGCGTGTGTGTATCTGAGTGCGTGTGTGTATCTGAGTGCGTGTGTGTATCTGTGTGTGTATCGGAGTGCGTGTGTGTATCTGAGTGCGTGTGTGTATCTGTGTGTGTTATCGGAGTGTGTGTGTGTCTCTGAGTGCGTGTGTGTATCTGTGTGTGTATCTGTGTGTGTATCTGAGTGCGTGTGTGTATCTGTGTGTGTATCGGAGTGCGTGTGTGTATCTGTGTGTGTATCTGAGTGTGTATCTGAGTGTGTGTGTGTATCTGAGTGCATGTGTGTATCTGTGTGTGTATCTGAGTGTGTGTGTGTATCTGAGTGTGTATCTGAGTGTGTGTGTGTATCTCAGTGCGTGTGTGTATCTGAGTGTGTATCTGAGTGCGTGTGTGTATCTGTGTGTGTATCTGAGTGTGTGTGTGTATCTGTGTGTTTATCTGTGTGTGTGTATCTGAGGGTGTGTGTGTATCTCAGTGCGTGTGTGTATCTATGTGTGTATCGGAGTGCGTGTGTGTATATGTGTGTGTATCTGAGTGTGTATCTGAGTGTGTGTGTGTGTATCTCAGTGCATGTGTGTATCTGTGTGTGTATCTGAGTGCGTGTGTGTATCTGAGTGTATCTGATTGCATGTGTGTATCTGAGTGCGTGTGTGTATCTGTGTGTGTATCTGAATGTGTGTGTGTGTGTATCTCAGTGCGTGTGTGTATCTGTGTGTGTATCTGAGTGCGTGTGTGTATCTGTGTGTGTGTATCTGTGTGTGTATCTGAGTGCATGTGTGTATCTGTGTGTGTATCTGAGTGTGTGTGTGTATCTGTGTGTGTATCTGTGTGTGTCTCTGAGTGCGTGTGTGTATCTGAGTGCGTGTGTGTATCTGTGTGTGTATCTGAGTGCGTGTGTATATCGGAGTGCGTGTGTGTATCGGAGTGCGTGTGTGTATCTGAGTGCGTATTGGAGTGCGTGTGTGTATCGGAGTGCGTGTGTGTATCTGAGTGTGTATCTGAGTGTGTGTGTGTATCTGAGTGCGTGTGTGTATCTGTGTGTGTATCTGAGTGCGTGTGTGTATCTGTGTGTGTATCTGAGTGTGTGTGTGTATCTGTGTGTTTATCTGAGTGCGCGTGTGTATCTGTGTGTGTATCGGAGTGCGTGTGTGTATCTGAGTGCGTGTGTGTATCTGTGTGTGTATCTGAGTGTGTGTGTGTGTGTATCTCAGTGCGTGTGTGTATCTGTGTGTGTATCTGAGTGCGTGTGTGTATCTGTGTGTGTGTATCTGAGTGCGTGTGTGTTTCGGAGTGCGTGTGTATCTGAGTGCGTGTGTTTATCTGTGTGTGTATCGGAGTGCGTGTGTGTATCTGTGTGTGTATCTCAGTGCGAGTGTGTATCTGTGTGTGTATCTGAGTACATGTGTGTATCGGAGTGCGTGTGTGTATCTGAGTGCGTGTGTGTATATGTGTGTGTATCTGAGTGCGTGTATCTGAGTGTGTGTGTGTATCTGAGTGTGTATGTGTATCTGAGTGTGTGTGTGTGTATCTGAGTGTGTGTGTGTATCTGTGTGTGTATCGGAGTGCGTGTGTGTATCTGAGTGCGTGTGTGTATCTGAGTGCGTGTGTGTATCTGTGTGTGTGTGTGTATCTGTGTGTGTGTGTGTATCTGTGTGTATCTGAGTGCGTGTGTGTATCTGTGTGTGTATCTGAGTGTGTGTGTGTATCTGAGTGCGTGTGTGTATCTGTGTGTGTATCTGAGTGCGTGTGTGAATCTGAGTGCGTGTGTGTATCTGAGTGTGTGTGTGTATCTGTGTGTATCTGAGTGTGTGTGTGTATCGGAGTGCGTGTGTGTATCTGTGTGTGTGTATCGGAGTGCGTGTGTGTATCTGTGTGTATATCTGAGTGCGTGTGTGTATCCGTGTGTGTATCTGAGTGCGTGTGTGTATCGGAGTGCGTGTGTGTATCTGTGTGTGTATCTGTGTGTGTATCTGAGTGTGTGTGTGTATCTGTGTGTGTATCGGAGTGTGTGTGTGTATCTGTGTGTGTATCGGAGTGTGTGTGTGTGTATCTGAGTGCATGTGTGTATCTGTGTGTGTATCTGAGTGCGTGTGTGTATCGGTGTGTGTATCTGAGTGCGTGTGTGTATCGGTGTGTGTATCTGAGTGCATGTGTGTATCTGTGTGTGTATCTGAGTGCGTGTGTGTATCGGTGTGTGTATCGGAGTGCGTGTGTGTGTGTGTGTATCTGAGTGCATGTGTGTATCTGTGTGTATCTGAGTGCGTGTGTGTATCGGTGTGTGTATCTGAGTGCATGTGTGTAACTGTGTGTGTATCTGAGTGCGTGTGTGTGTGTGTATCTCAGTGCGTGTGTGTATCAGTGTGTGTATCTGAGTGCGTGTGTGTATCTGTGTGTGTATCTGAGTGCGTGTGTGTATCTGTGTGTGTGTATCGGAGTGCGTGTGTGTATCGGAGTGCGTGTGTGTATCGGAGTGCGTGTGTGTATCTGTGTGTGTATCTGAGTGCGTGTGTTTATCTGTGTGTGTATCGGAGTGCGTGTGTGTATCGGAGTGCGTGTGTGTATCGGAGTGCGTGTGTGTATCGGAGTGCGTGTGTGTATCTGTGTGTGTATCTCAGTGCGAGTGTGTATCTGTGTGTGTATCTGAGTACATGTGTGTATCGGAGTGCGTGTGTGTATCTGAGTGCGTGTGTGTATCGGAGTGCGTGTGTGTATCTGTGTGTGTATCTGAGTGCGTGTGTGTATCTGCGTGCGAGTGTGTATCTGTGTGTGTATCTGTGTGTGTATCTGAGTGTGTGTGTGTGTGTATCTGTGTGTGTATCTGAGTGCGTGTGTGTATCTGTGTGTGTATCTGAGTGTGTGTGTGTATCTCAGTGCGTGTGTGTATCTGTGTGTGTATCTGAGTGCGTGTGTGTATCTGTGTGTGTATCTGAGTGCGTGTGTGTATCTCAGTGCGTGTGTGTATCTGTGTGTGTATCTGAGTGCGTGTGTGTATCTGTGTGTGTATCTGAGTGCGTGTGTGTATCTGAGTGCGTGTGTGTATCTGTGTGTGTATCTGAATGCGTGTGTGTATCTGTGTGTGTGTATCTGAGTGCGTGTGTGTATCTGTGTGTGTATCTGAGTGCATGTGTGTATCGGAGTGCGTGTGTGTATCTGTGTGTGTATCTCAGTGCGTGTGTGTATCTGTGTGTGTATCGGATTGCGTGTGTGTATCTGAGTGCGTGTGTGTATCTGTGTGTGTATCTGTGTGTGTATCGGAGTGCGTGTGTGTGTATCTGAGTGCGTGTGTGTATCTGTGTGTGTATCTGAGTGCATGTGTGTATCTGTGTGTGTATCGGAGTGCGTGTGTGTATCTGAGTGCGTGTGTGTATCTGTGTGTGTATCTGAGTGCGTGTGTGTATCGGAGTGCGTGTGTGTATCTGTGTGTGTATCTGAGTGTGTGTGCGTGTGTGTATCTGAGTGTGTGTGCGTGTGTGTATCTGAGTGTGTGTGTGTATCTGAGTGCGTGTGTGTATCTGTGTGTGTATCTGAGTGCGTGTGTGTATCTGTGTGTGTGTATCTCAGTGCGTGTGTGTATCTGAGTGTGTGTGTGTATCTGAGTGCGTGTGTGTATCTGTGTGTGTATCTGAGTGCGTGTGTGTATCTGTGTGTGTGTATCTCAGTGCGTGTGTGTATCTGTGTGTGTGTATCTCAGTGCGTGTGTGTATCTGTGTGTGTATCTGAGTGCGTGTGTGTATCTGAGTGCGTGTGTGTATCTGTGTATGTATCGGAGTGCGTGTGTGTATCTGTGTGTGTGTATCTCAGTGCGTGTGTGTATCTGTGTGTGTATCTGAGTGCGTATGTGTATCTGTGTGTGTATCGGAGTGCGTGTGTGTATCTGTGTGTGTGTATCTCAGTGCGTGTGTGTATCTGTGTGTGTATCGGAGTGCGTGTGTGTATCTGAGTGCGTGTGTGTATCTGAGTGCGTGTGTGTATCTGTGTGTGTATCGGAGTGCGTGTGTGTATCTGTGTGTGTATCTGAGTGCGTGTGTGTATCTGTGTGTGTATCTGAGTGCGTGTGTGTATCTGAGTGCGAGTGTGTATCTGTGTGTGTATCTGAGTGCGTGTGTGTATCTGAGTGCGTGAATCTGAGTGCGTGTGTGTATCTGTGTGTGTATCTGAGTGCGTGTGTGTATCTGTGTGTGTATCAGAGTGCGTGTGTGTATCTGTGTGTGTATCTGAGTGCGTGTGTGTATGGGAGTGCGTGTGTGTATCTGAGTGCGTGTGTGTATCTGTGTGTGTATCTGAGTGCGTGTGTGTATCTGTGTGTGTATCTGTGTGTGTGTGTGTATCTGTGTGTGTATCTGAGTGCGTGTATCTGAGTGTGTGCGTGTATCTGAGTGTGTGTGTGTGTATCTGAGTGTGTGTGTGTATCTGTGTGTGTATCGGAGTGCGTGTGTGTATCTGTGTGTGTATCTGAGTGCGTGTGTGTATCTGAGTGCGTGTGTGTATCTGTGTGTGTGTGTGTATCTGTGTGTATCTGAGTGCGTGTGTGTATCTGTGTGTGTATCTGAGTGTGTGTGTGTATCTGAGTGCGTGTGTGTATCTGTGTGTGTATCTGAGTGCGTGTGTGTATCTGAGTGTGTGTGTGTATCTGTGTGTATCTGAGTGTGTGTGTGTATCTGTGTGTATCTGAGTGCGTGTGTGTATCTGAGTGTGTGTGTGTATCGGAGTGCGTGTGTGTATCTGTGTGTGTGTATCGGAGTGCGTGTGTGTATCTGTGTGTGTATCTGAGTGCGTGTGTGTATCTGAGTGCGTGTGTGTATCTGTGTGTGTGTGTTTATCTGTGTGTGTGTGTGTATCTGAGTGTGTGTGTGTATCTGTGTGTGTATCTGAGTGCGTGTGTGTATCGGTGTGTGTATCGGAGTGCGTGTGTGTATGTGTGTATCTGTGTGTGTATCTGAGTGCGTGTGTGTATCGGTGTGTGTATCTGAGTGCATGTGTGTAACTGTGTGTGTATCTGAGTGTGTGTGTGTGTGTATCTCAGTGCGTGTGTGTATCAGTGTGTGTATCTGAGTGCGTGTGTGTATCTGTGTGTGTATCTGAGTGCGTGTGTGTATCTGTGTGTGTGTATCTGAGTGCGTGTGTGTTTCGGAGTGCGTGTGTATCTGAGTGCGTGTGTTTATCTGTGTGTGTATCGGAGTGCGTGTGTGTATCTGTGTGTGTATCTCAGTGCGAGTGTGTATCTGTGTGTGTATCTGAGTACATGTGTGTATCGGAGTGCGTGTGTGTATCTGAGTGCGTGTGTGTATCTGTGTGTGTATCGGAGTGCGTGTGTGTGTGTGTATCTGAGTGCGTGTGTGTATCTGTGTGTGTATCTGAGTGCATGTGTGTATCTGTGTGTGTATCTGAGTGTGTGTGTGTGTGTATCTCAGTGCGTGTGTGTATCTGTGTGTGTATCTGAGTGTGTGTGTGTATCTGAGTGTGTATCTGAGTGTGTGTGTGTATCTCAGTGCGTGTGTGTATCTGAGTGTGTATCTGAGTGCGTGTGTGTATCTGTGTGTGTATCTGAGTGTGTGTGTGTATCTGTGTGTTTATCTGTGTGTGTGTATCTGAGGGTGTGTGTGTATCTGAGTGCGTGTGTGTACCTGTGTGTGTATCTGAGTGTGTATCGGAGTGCGTGTGTGTATCTGTGTGTGTATCTGAGTGCGTGTATGTATCTGAGTGCGTGTGTGTATCTGAGTGCGTGTGTGTATCTGAGTGCGTGTGTGTATCTGTGTGTGTATCGGAGTGCGTGTGTGTATCTGAGTGCGTGTGTGTATCTGTGTGTGTTATCGGAGTGTGTGTGTGTCTCTGAGTGCGTGTGTGTATCTGTGTGTGTATCTGTGTGTGTATCTGAGTGCGTGTGTGTATCTGTGTGTGTATCGGAGTGCGTGTGTGTATCTGTGTGTGTATCTGAGTGTGTATCTGAGTGTGTGTGTGTATCTGAGTGCATGTGTGTATCTGTGTGTGTATCTGAGTGTGTGTGTGTATCTGAGTGTGTATCTGAGTGTGTGTGTGTATCTCAGTGCGTGTGTGTATCTGAGTGTGTATCTGAGTGCGTGTGTGTATCTGTGTGTGTATCTGAGTGTGTGTGTGTATCTGTGTGTTTATCTGTGTGTGTGTATCTGAGGGTGTGTGTGTATCTCAGTGCGTGTGTGTATCTTTGTGTGTATCGGAGTGCGTGTGTGTATATGTGTGTGTATCTGAGTGTGTATCTGAGTGTGTGTGTGTATCTGAGTGTATCTGATTGCATGTGTGTATCTGAGTGCGTGTGTGTATCTGTGTGTGTGTATCTGTGTGTGTATCTGAGTGCGTGTGTGTATCTGAGTGCATGTGTGTATCTGTGTGTGTATCTGAGTGTGTGTGTGTATCTGTGTGTGTATCTGTGTGTGTCTCTGAGTGCGTGTGTGTATCTGAGTGCGTGTGTGTATCTGTGTGTGTATCTGAGTGCGTGTGTATATCGGAGTGCGTGTGTGTATCGGAGTGCGTGTGTGTATCTGAGTGCGTATTGGAGTGCGTGTGTGTATCGGAGTGCGTGTGTGTATCTGAGTGTGTATCTGAGTGTGTGTGTGTATCTGAGTGCGTGTGTGTATCTGTGTGTGTATCTGAGTGCGTGTGTGTATCTGTGTGTGTATCTGAGTGTGTGTGTGTATCTGTGTGTTTATCTGAGTGCGCGTGTGTATCTGTGTGTGTATCGGAGTGCGTGTGTGTATCTGAGTGCGTGTGTGTATCTGTGTGTGTATCTGAGTGTGTGTGTGTGTGTATCTCAGTGCGTGTGTGTATCTGTGTGTGTATCTGAGTGCGTGTGTGTATCTGTGTGTGTGTATCTGAGTGCGTGTGTGTTTCGGAGTGCGTGTGTATCTGAGTGCGTGTGTTTATCTGTGTGTGTATCGGAGTGCGTGTGTGTATCTGTGTGTGTATCTCAGTGCGAGTGTGTATCTGTGTGTGTATCTGAGTACATGAGTGTATCGGAGTGCGTGTGTGTATCTGAGTGCGTGTGTGTATATGTGTGTGTATCTGAGTGCGTGTATCTGAGTGTGTGTGTGTATCTGAGTGTGTATGTGTATCTGAGTGTGTGTGTGTGTATCTGAGTGTGTGTGTGTATCTGTGTGTGTATCGGAGTGCGTGTGTGTATCTGTGTGTGTATCTGAGTGCGTGTGTGTATCTGAGTGCGTGTGTGTATCTGTGTGTGTGTGTGTATCTGTGTGTGTGTGTGTATCTGAGTGCGTGTGTGTATCTGTGTGTGTATCTGAGTGCGTGTGTGTATCTGTGTGTGTATCTGAGTGTGTGTGTGTATCTGAGTGCGTGTGTGTATCTGTGTGTGTATCTGAGTGCGTGTGTGAATCTGAGTGCGTGTGTGTATCTGAGTGCGTGTGTGTATCTGAGTGTGTGTGTGTATCTGTGTGTATCTGAGTGTGTGTGTGTATCGGAGTGCGTGTGTGTATCTGTGTGTGTGTATCGGAGTGCGTGTGTGTATCTGTGTGTATATCTGAGTGCGTGTGTGTATCCGTGTGTGTATCTGAGTGCGTGTGTGTATCGGAGTGCGTGTGTGTATCTGTGTGTGTATCTGTGTGTGTATCTGAGTGTGTGTGTGTATCTGTGTGTGTATCGGAGTGTGTGTGTGTATCTGTGTGTGTATCGGAGTGTGTGTGTGTGTATCTGAGTGCATGTGTGTATCTGTGTGTGTATCTGAGTGCGTGTGTGTATCGGTGTGTGTATCTGAGTGCGTGTGTGTATCGGTGTGTGTATCTGAGTGCATGTGTGTATCTGTGTGTGTATCTGAGTGCGTGTGTGTATCGGTGTGTGTATCGGAGTGCGTGTGTGTGTGTGTGTGTATCTGAGTGCATGTGTGTATCTGTGTGTATCTGAGTGCGTGTGTGTATCGGTGTGTGTATCTGAGTGCATGTGTGTAACTGTGTGTGTATCTGAGTGCGTGTGTGTGTGTGTATCTCAGTGCGTGTGTGTATCAGTGTGTGTATCTGAGTG
The DNA here is from genome assembly GCF_047496795.1 of Chiloscyllium punctatum. Lineage (NCBI taxonomy): Eukaryota > Metazoa > Chordata > Chondrichthyes > Orectolobiformes > Hemiscylliidae > Chiloscyllium > Chiloscyllium punctatum. The sequence goes on along the minus strand of NW_027310218.1, from coordinate 16,504 downwards.
TGTGTGTGTATCTGTGTGTGTATCTGAGTGCGTGTGTGTATCTGTGTGTGTGTATCGGAGTGCGTGTGTGTATCGGAGTGCGTGTGTGTATCGGAGTGCGTGTGTGTATCTGTGTGTGTATCTGAGTGCGTGTGTTTATCTGTGTGTGTATCGGAGTGCGTGTGTGTATCGGAGTGCGTGTGTGTATCGGAGTGCGTGTGTGTATCTGTGTGTGTATCTCAGTGCGAGTGTGTATCTGTGTGTGTATCTGAGTACATGTGTGTACCGGAGTGCGTGTGTGTATCTGAGTGCGTGTGTGTATCGGAGTGCGTGTGTGTATCTGTGTGTGTATCTGAGTGCGTGTGTGTATCTGCGTGCGAGTGTGTATCTGTGTGTGTATCTGTGTGTGTATCTGAGTGTGTGTGTGTGTGTATCTGTGTGTGTATCTGAGTGCGTGTGTGTATCTGTGTGTGTATCTGAGTGTGTGTGTGTATCTCAGTGCGTGTGTGTATCTGTGTGTGTATCTGAGTGCGTGTGTGTATCTGTGTGTGTATCTGAGTGCGTGTGTGTATCTGTGTGTGTATCTGAGTGTGTGTGTGTATCTCAGTGCGTGTGTGTATCTGTGTGTGTATCTGAGTGCGTGTGTGTATCTGTGTGTGTATCTGAGTGCGTGTGTGTATCTGAGTGCGTGTGTGTATCTGTGTGTGTATCTGAATGCGTGTGTGTATCTGTGTGTGTGTATCTGAGTGCGTGTGTGTATCTGTGTGTGTATCTGAGTGCATGTGTGTATCGGAGTGCGTGTGTGTATCTGTGTGTGTATCTCAGTGCGTGTGTGTATCTGTGTGTGTATCGGATTGCGTGTGTGTATCTGAGTGCGTGTGTGTATCTGTGTGTGTATCTGTGTGTGTATCGGAGTGCGTGTGTGTGTATCTGAGTGCGTGTGTATCTGTGTGTGTATCTGAGTGCATGTGTGTATCTGTGTGTGTATCGGAGTGCGTGTGTGTATCTGAGTGCGTGTGTGTATCTGTGTGTGTATCTGAGTGCGTGTGTGTATCGGAGTGCGTGTGTGTATCTGTGTGTGTATCTGAGTGTGTGTGCGTGTGTGTATCTCAGTGCGTGTGTGTATCTGAGTGTGTGTGTGTATCTGAGTGCGTGTGTGTATCTGTGTGTGTATCTGAGTGCGTGTGTGTATCTGTGTGTGTGTATCTCAGTGCGTGTGTGTATCTGAGTGTGTGTGTGTATCTGAGTGCGTGTGTGTATCTGTGTGTGTATCTGAGTGCGTGTGTGTATCTGTGTGTGTGTATCTCAGTGCGTGTGTGTATCTGTGTGTGTGTATCTCAGTGCGTGTGTGTATCTGTGTGTGTATCTGAGTGCGTGTGTGTATCTGAGTGCGTGTGTGTATCTGTGTATGTATCGGAGTGCGTGTGTGTATCTGTGTGTGTGTATCTCAGTGCGTGTGTGTATCTGTGTGTGTATCTGAGTGCGTATGTGTATCTGTGTGTGTATCGGAGTGCGTGTGTGTATCTGTGTGTGTGTATCTCAGTGCGTGTGTGTATCTGTGTGTGTATCGGAGTGCGTGTGTGTATCTGAGTGCGTGTGTGTATCTGAGTGCGTGTGTGTATCTGTGTGTGTATCTGAGTGCGTGTGTGTATCTGTGTGTGTATCTGAGTGCGTGTGTGTATCTGTGTGTGTATCTGAGTGCGTGTGTGTATCTGAGTGCGAGTGTGTATCTGTGTGTGTATCTGAGTGCGTGTGTGTATCTGAGTGCGTGAATCTGAGTGCGTGTGTGTATCTGTGTGTGTATCTGAGTGCGTGTGTGTATCTGTGTGTGTATCAGAGTGCGTGTGTGTATCTGTGTGTGTATCTGAGTGCGTGTGTGTATGGGAGTGCGTGTGTGTATCTGAGTGCGTGTGTGTATCTGTGTGTGTATCTGAGTGCGTGTGTGTATCTGTGTGTGTATCTGTGTGTGTGTGTGTATCTGTGTGTGTATCTGAGTGCGTGTATCTGAGTGTGTGCGTGTATCTGAGTGTGTGTGTGTGTATCTGAGTGTGTGTGTGTATCTGTGTGTGTATCGGAGTGCGTGTGTGTATCTGTGTGTGTATCTGAGTGCGTGTGTGTATCTGAGTGCGTGTGTGTATCTGTGTGTGTGTGTGTATCTGTGTGTATCTGAGTGCGTGTGTGTATCTGTGTGTGTATCTGAGTGTGTGTGTGTATCTGAGTGCGTGTGTGTATCTGTGTGTGTATCTGAGTGCGTGTGTGTATCTGAGTGTGTGTGTGTATCTGTGTGTATCTGAGTGTGTGTGTGTATCTGTGTGTATCTGAGTGCGTGTGTGTATCTGAGTGTGTGTGTGTATCGGAGTGCGTGTGTGTATCTGTGTGTGTGTATCGGAGTGCGTGTGTGTATCTGTGTGTGTATCTGAGTGCGTGTGTGTATCTGAGTGCGTGTGTGTATCTGTGTGTGTGTGTTTATCTGTGTGTGTGTGTATCTGTGTGTGTGTGTGTATCTGAGTGTGTGTGTGTATCTGTGTGTGTATCTGAGTGCGTGTGTGTATCGGTGTGTGTATCGGAGTGCGTGTGTGTATGTGTGTATCTGTGTGTGTATCTGAGTGCGTGTGTGTATCGGTGTGTGTATCTGAGTGCATGTGTGTAACTGTGTGTGTATCTGAGTGTGTGTGTGTGTGTATCTCAGTGCGTGTGTGTATCAGTGTGTGTATCTGAGTGCGTGTGTGTATCTGTGTGTGTATCTGAGTGCGTGTGTGTATCTGTGTGTGTGTATCTGAGTGCGTGTGTGTTTCGGAGTGCGTGTGTTTATCTGTGTGTGTATCGGAGTGCGTGTGTGTATCTGTGTGTGTATCTCAGTGCGAGTGTGTATCTGTGTGTGTGTATCTGAGTACATGTGTGTATCGGAGTGCGTGTGTGTATCTGAGTGCGTGTGTGTATCTGTGTGTGTATCGGAGTGCGTGTGTGTGTGTGTATCTGAGTGCGTGTGTGTATCTGTGTGTGTATCTGAGTGCATGTGTGTATCTGTGTGTGTATCTGAGTGTGTGTGTGTGTGTATCTCAGTGCGTGTGTGTATCTGTGTGTGTATCTGAGTGCGTGTGTGTATCTGTGTGTGTATCTGAGTGTGTGTGTTTATCTGTGTGTGTATCTGAGTGCATGTGTGTATCGGAGTGCGTGTGTGTATCTGAGTGCGTGTGTGTATCTGTGTGTGTATCTGAGTGTGTGTGTGTATCGGAGTGCGTGTGTGTATCTGTGTGTGTATCGGAGTGCGTGTGCGTGTGTGTACCTGAGTGCGTGTGTGTATCTGAGTGCGTGAGTGTGTATCTGTGTGTGTGTATCTGAGTGCGTGTGTGTATCTGAGTGTGTGTGTGTATCTGTGTGTGTATCTGAGTGCGTGTGTGTATCTGAGTGCGTGTGTGTATCTGTGTGTATATCTGAGTGTGTGTGTGTGTGTATCTGAGTGCGTGTGTGTGTGTGTATCTGAGTGTGTGTGTGTATCTGTGTGTGTATCTGAGTGTGTGTGTGTATCGGAGTGCGTGTGTGTATCTGTGTATGTGTATCTGAGTGCGTGTGTGTATCTGAGTGCGTGAGTGTGTATCTGTGTGTGTGTATCTGAGTGCGTGTGTGTATCTGTGTGTGTGTATCTGAGTGCGTGTGTGTACCTGTGTGTGTATCTGAGTGTGTATCGGAGTGCGTGTGTGTATCTGTGTGTGTATCTGAGTGCGTGTATGTATCTGAGTGCGTGTGTGTATCTGAGTGCGTGTGTGTATCTGAGTGCGTGTGTGTATCTGTGTGTGTATCGGAGTGCGTGTGTGTATCTGAGTGCGTGTGTGTATCTGTGTGTGTTATCGGAGTGTGTGTGTGTCTCTGAGTGCGTGTGTGTATCTGTGTGTGTATCTGTGTGTGTATCTGAGTGCGTGTGTGTATCTGTGTGTGTATCGGAGTGCGTGTGTGTATCTGTGTGTGTATCTGAGTGTGTATCTGAGTGTGTGTGTGTATCTGAGTGCATGTGTGTATCTGTGTGTGTATCTGAGTGTGTGTGTGTATCTGAGTGTGTATCTGAGTGTGTGTGTGTATCTCAGTGCGTGTGTGTATCTGAGTGTGTATCTGAGTGCGTGTGTGTATCTGTGTGTGTATCTGAGTGTGTGTGTGTATCTGTGTGTTTATCTGTGTGTGTGTATCTGAGGGTGTGTGTGTATCTCAGTGCGTGTGTGTATCTGTGTGTGTATCGGAGTGCGTGTGTGTATATGTGTGTGTATCTGAGTGTGTATCTGAGTGTGTGTGTGTGTATCTCAGTGCATGTGTGTATCTGTGTGTGTATCTGAGTGCGTGTGTGTATCTGAGTGTATCTGATTGCATGTGTGTATCTGTGTGTGTATCTGAGTGCGTGTGTGTATCTGTGTGTGTATCTGAATGTGTGTGTGTGTGTATCTCAGTGCGTGTGTGTATCTGTGTGTGTATCTGAGTGCGTGTGTGTATCTGTGTGTGTATCTGAGTGCATGTGTGTATCTGTGTGTGTATCTGAGTGTGTGTGTGTGTATCTGAGTGCGTGTGTGTATCTGTGTGTATCTGAGTGCGTGTGTTTATCTGTGTGTGTATCTGAGTGCATGTGTGTATCGGAGTGCGTGTGTGTATCTGTGTGCGTGTGTGTATCTGTGTGTGTATCTCAGTGCGTGTGTGTATCTGTGTGTGTATCTGAGTGTGTATCTGAGTGTGTGTGTGTGTATCTCAGTGCATGTGTGTATCTGTGTGTGTATCTGAGTGCATCTGATTGCATGTGTGTATCTGTGTGTGTATCTGAGTGCGTGTGTGTATCTGTGTGTGTATCTGAATGTGTGTGTGTGTGTATCTCAGTGCGTGTGTGTATCTGTGTGTGTATCTGAGTGCGTGTGTGTATCTGTGTGTGTGTATCTGTGTGTGTATCTGAGTGCATGTGTGTATCTGTGTGTGTATCTGAGTGCGTGTGTGTATCTGTGTATCGGAGTGCGTTTGTGTATCTATGTGTGTATCTGAGTGTGTGTGTATCTGTGTGTGTATCTGTGTGTGTCTCTGAGTGCGTGTGTGTATCTGAGTGCGTGTGTGTATCTGTGTGTGTATCTGAGTGCGTGTGTATATCGGAGTGCGTGTGTGTATCGGAGTGCGTGTGTGTATCTGAGTGCGTATTGGAGTGCGTGTGTGTATCGGAGTGCGTGTGTGTATCTGAGTGTGTATCTGAGTGTGTGTGTGTATCTGAGTGCGTGTGTGTATCTGTGTGTGTATCTGAGTGCGTGTGTGTATCTGTGTGTGTATCTGAGTGTGTGTGTGTATCTGTGTGTTTATCTGAGTGCGCGTGTGTATCTGTGTGTGTATCGGAGTGCGTGTGTGTATCTGAGTGCGTGTGTGTATCTGTGTGTGTATCTGAGTGTGTGTGTGTGTATCTCAGTGCGTGTGTGTATCTGTGTGTGTATCTGAGTGCGTGTGTGTATCTGTGTGTGTGTATCTGAGTGCGTGTGTGTTTCGGAGTGCGTGTGTATCTGAGTGCGTGTGTTTATCTGTGTGTGTATCGGAGTGCGTGTGTGTATCTGTGTGTGTATCTGAGTGTGTGTGTGTGTATCTCAGTGCGTGTGTGTATCTGTGTGTGTATCTGAGTGCGTGTGTGTATCTGTGTGTGTGTATCTGAGTACATGTGTGTATCGGAGTGCGTGTGTGTATCTGAGTGCGTGTGTGTATCTGTGTGTGTATCGGAGTGCGTGTGTGTGTGTGTATCTGAGTGCGTGTGTGTATCTGTGTGTGTATCTGAGTGCATGTGTGTATCTGTGTGTGTATCTGAGTGTGTGTGTGTGTGTATCTCAGTGCGTGTGTGTATCTGTGTGTGTATCTGAGTGCGTGTGTGTATCTGTGTGTGTATCTGAGTGCGTGTGTTTATCTGTGTGTGTATCTGAGTGCATGTGTGTATCGGAGTGCGTGTGTGTATCTGAGTGCGTGTGTGTATCTGTGTGTGTATCTCAGTGCGTGTGTGTATCTGTGTGTGTATCTGAGTGTGTGTGTGTATCTGAGTGCGTGTGTGTATCTGTGTGTGTTATCGGAGTGTGTGTGTGTCTCTGAGTGCGTGTGTGTATCTGTGTGTGTATCTGTGTGTGTATCTGAGTGCGTGTGTGTATCTGAGTGCGTGTGTGTATCTGAGTGCGTGTGTGTATCTGTGTGTGTATCGGAGTGCATGTGTGTATCTGAGTGCGTGTGTGTATCTGTGTGTGTATCTGAGTGTGTGTGTGTATCTGTGTGTTTATCTGTGTGTGTGTATCTGAGGGTGTGTGTGTATCTCAGTGCGTGTGTGTATCTGTGTGTGTATCTGTGTGTGTATCTGAGTGCGTGTATGTATCTGAGTGCGTGTGTGTATCTGAGTGCGTGTGTGTATCTGAGTGCGTGTGTGTATCTGTGTGTGTATCGGAGTGCGTGTGTGTATCTGAGTGCGTGTGTGTATCTGTGTGTGTTATCGGAGTGTGTGTGTGTCTCTGAGTGCGTGTGTGTATCTGTGTGTGTATCTGTGTGTGTATCTGAGTGCGTGTGTGTATCTGTGTGTGTATCGGAGTGCGTGTGTGTATCTGTGTGTGTATCTGAGTGTGTATCTGAGTGTGTGTGTGTATCTGAGTGCATGTGTGTATCTGTGTGTGTATCTGAGTGTGTGTGTGTATCTGAGTGTGTATCTGAGTGTGTGTGTGTATCTCAGTGCGTGTGTGTATCTGAGTGTGTATCTGAGTGCGTGTGTGTATCTGTGTGTGTATCTGAGTGTGTGTGTGTATCTGTGTGTTTATCTGTGTGTGTGTATCTGAGGGTGTGTGTGTATCTCAGTGCGTGTGTGTATCTGTGTGTGTATCGGAGTGCGTGTGTGTATATGTGTGTGTATCTGAGTGTGTATCTGAGTGTGTGTGTGTGTATCTCAGTGCATGTGTGTATCTGTGTGTGTATCTGAGTGCGTGTGTGTATCTGAGTGTATCTGATTGCATGTGTGTATCTGTGTGTGTATCTGAGTGCGTGTGTGTATCTGTGTGTGTATCTGAATGTGTGTGTGTGTGTATCTCAGTGCGTGTGTGTATCTGTGTGTGTATCTGAGTGCGTGTGTGTATCTGTGTGTGTATCTGAGTGCATGTGTGTATCTGTGTGTGTATCTGAGTGTGTGTGTGTGTGTATCTGAGTGCGTGTGTGTATCTGTGTGTGTATCTGAGTGCGTGTGTTTATCTGTGTGTGTATCTGAGTGCATGTGTGTATCGGAGTGCGTGTGTGTATCTGAGTGCGTGTGTGTATCTGTGTGTGTATCTCAGTGCGTGTGTGTATCTGTGTGTGTATCTGAGTGTGTATCTGAGTGTGTGTGTGTGTATCTCAGTGCATGTGTGTATCTGTGTGTGTATCTGAGTGCATCTGATTGCATGTGTGTATCTGTGTGTGTATCTGAGTGCGTGTGTGTATCTGTGTGTGTATCTGAATGTGTGTGTGTGTGTATCTCAGTGCGTGTGTGTATCTGTGTGTGTATCTGAGTGCGTGTGTGTATCTGTGTGTGTGTATCTGTGTGTGTATCTGAGTGCATGTGTGTATCTGTGTGTGTATCTGAGTGCGTGTGTGTATCTGTGTATCTGAGTGCGTGTGTGTATCGGAGTGCGTTTGTGTATCTATGTGTGTATCTGAGTGTGTGTGTATCTGTGTGTGTATCTGTGTGTGTCTCTGAGTGCGTGTGTGTATCTGAGTGCGTGTGTGTATCTGTGTGTGTATCTGAGTGCGTGTGTATATCGGAGTGCGTGTGTGTATCGGAGTGCGTGTGTGTATCTGAGTGCGTATTGGAGTGCGTGTGTGTATCGGAGTGCGTGTGTGTATCTGAGTGTGTATCTGAGTGTGTGTGTGTATCTGAGTGCGTGTGTGTATCTGTGTGTGTATCTGAGTGCGTGTGTGTATCTGTGTGTGTATCTGAGTGTGTGTGTGTATCTGTGTGTTTATCTGAGTGCGCGTGTGTATCTGTGTGTGTATCGGAGTGCGTGTGTGTATCTGAGTGCGTGTGTGTATCTGTGTGTGTATCTGAGTGTGTGTGTGTGTATCTCAGTGCGTGTGTGTATCTGTGTGTGTATCTGAGTGCGTGTGTGTATCTGTGTGTGTGTATCTGAGTGCGTGTGTGTTTCGGAGTGCGTGTGTATCTGAGTGCGTGTGTTTATCTGTGTGTGTATCGGAGTGCGTGTGTGTATCTGTGTGTGTATCTGAGTGTGTGTGTGTGTATCTCAGTGCGTGTGTGTATCTGTGTGTGTATCTGAGTGCGTGTGTGTATCTGTGTGTGTGTATCTGAGTACATGTGTGTATCGGAGTGCGTGTGTGTATCTGAGTGCGTGTGTGTATCTGTGTGTGTATCGGAGTGCGTGTGTGTGTGTGTATCTGAGTGCGTGTGTGTATCTGTGTGTGTATCTGAGTGCATGTGTGTATCTGTGTGTGTATCTGAGTGTGTGTGTGTGTGTATCTCAGTGCGTGTGTGTATCTGTGTGTGTATCTGAGTGCGTGTGTGTATCTGTGTGTGTATCTGAGTGCGTGTGTTTATCTGTGTGTGTATCTGAGTGCATGTGTGTATCGGAGTGCGTGTGTGTATCTGAGTGCGTGTGTGTATCTGTGTGTGTATCTCAGTGCGTGTGTGTATCTGTGTGTGTATCTGAGTGTGTGTGTGTATCGGAGTGCGTGTGTGTATCTGTGTGTGTATCGGTGTGCGTGTGTGTACCTGAGTGCGTGTGTGTATCTGAGTGCGTGAGTGTGTATCTGCGTGTGTGTATCTGAGTGTGTGTGTGTATCTGTGTGTGTATCTGAGTGCGTGTGTGTATCTGAGTGCGTGTGTGTATCTGTGTGTATCTGAGTGCGTGTGTGTGTGTGTATCTGAGTGTGTGTGTGTATCTGTGTGTGTATCTGAGTGTGTGTGTGTATCGGAGTGCGTGTGTGTATCTGTGTATGTGTATCTGAGTACGTGTGTGTATCTGAGTGCGTGAGTGTGTATCTGTGTGTGTGTATCTGAGTGCGTGTGTGTATCTGTGTGTGTGTATCTGAGTGCGTGTGTGTACCTGTGTGTGTATCTGAGTGTGTATCGGAGTGCGTGTGTGTATCTGTGTGTGTATCTGAGTGCGTGTATGTATCTGAGTGCGTGTGTGTATCTGAGTGCGTGTGTGTATCTGAGTGCGTGTGTGTATCTGTGTGTGTATCGGAGTGCGTGTGTGTATCTGAGTGCGTGTGTGTATCTGTGTGTGTTATCGGAGTGTGTGTGTGTCTCTGAGTGCGTGTGTGTATCTGTGTGTGTATCTGTGTGTGTATCTGAGTGCGTGTGTGTATCTGTGTGTGTATCGGAGTGCGTGTGTGTATCTGTGTGTGTATCTGAGTGTGTATCTGAGTGTGTGTGTGTATCTGAGTGCATGTGTGTATCTGTGTGTGTATCTGAGTGCGTGTGTGTATCTGTGTGTGTATCTGAGTGTGTGTGTGTGTGTATCTCAGTGCGTGTGTGTATCTGTGTGTGTATCTGAGTGCGTGTGTGTATCTGTGTGTGTGTATCTGAGTGCATGTGTGTATCTGTGTGTGTATCTGAGTGCGTGTGTGTATCTGTGTATCTGAGTGCGTGTGTGATTCGGAGTGCGTGTGTGTATCTGTGTGTGTATCTGAGTGTGTGTGTGTATCTGTGTGTGTATCTGAGTGCGTGTGTATATCGGAGTGCGTGTGTGTATCTGAGTGCGTATTGGAGTGCGTGTGTGTATCGGAGTGCGTGTGTGTATCTGAGTGTGTATCTGAGTGTGTGTGTGTATCTGAGTGCGTGTGTGTATCTGTGTGTGTATCTGAGTGCGTGTGTGTATCTGTGTGTGTATCTGAGTGTGTGTGTGTATCTGTGTGTTTATCTGAGTGCGCGTGTGTATCTGTGTGTGTATCGGAGTGCGTGTGTGTATCTGAGTGCGTGTGTGCATCTGTGTGTGTATCTGAGTGAGTGTGTGTGTGTATCTCAGTGCGTGTGTGTATCTGTGTGTGTATCTGAGTGCGTGTGTGTATCTGTGTGTGTATCTGAGTGTGTATCTGAGTGTGTGTGTGTATCTGAGTGCGTGTGTGTATCTATGTGTGTATCTGAGTGCGTGTGTGTATCTGTGTGTGTATCTGAGTGTGTATCTGAGTGCATGTGTGCATCGGAGTGCGTGTGTGTATCTGAGTGCGTGTGTGTATCTGTGTGTGTATCTCAGTGCGTGTGTGTTATCTGTGTGTGTATCTCAGTGCGTGTGTGTTATCTGTGTGTGTATCTGAGTGTGTGTGTGTATCTGAGTGCCTGTGTGTGTATCTGTGTGTGTATCTCAGTGCGTGTGTGTATCTGTGTGTGTATCTCAGTGCGTGTGTGTATCTGTGTGTGTATCTGAGTGTGTGTGTGTATCTGAGTGCCTGTGTGTGTATCTGTGTGTGTGTGTGTATCGGAGTGCGTGTGTGTATCTGAGTGCGTGTGTGTATCTGTGTGTGTATCTCAGTGCCTGTGTGTATCTGTGTGTGTATCTGAGTGTGTGTGTGTATCTGAGTGCCTGTGTGTATCTGTGTGTGTATCTGAGTGTGTGTGTGTGTATCTGTGTGTGTGTGTGTATCGGAGTGCGTGTGTGTATCTGAGTGTGTGTGTGTATCTGAGTGTGTGTGTGTGTGTATCTGAGTGCCTGTGTGTATCTGTGTGTGTATCTGAGTGTGTGTGTGTGTATCTGTGTGTGTGTATCGGAGTGCGTGTGTGTATCTGAGTGCGTGTGTGTATCTGTGTGTGTATCTGAGTGCGTGTGTGTATCTGTGTGTGTGTATCTGAGTGCGTGTGTGTATCTGAGTGCGTGTGTGTATCTGTGTGTGTATCGGAGTGTGTGTGTGTATCTGAATGCGTGTGTGTATCTGTGTGTGTGTATCTGAGTGCGTGTGTGTATCGGAGTGCGTGTGTGTATCTGTGTGTGTATCTGAGTGCATGTGCGTATCGGAGTGCGTGTGTGTATCTGTGTGTGTATCTGAGTGTGTGTGTGTGTATCTGTGTGTGTGTGTATCGGAGTGCGTGTGTGTATCTGAGTGTGTGTGTGTATCGGAGTGCGTGTGTGTATCTGTGTGTGTATCTGAGTGTGTGTGGGTATCTGAGTGCCTGTGTGTATCTGTGTGTGTATCTGAGTGTGTATCTGTGTGTGTGTGTGTATCGGAGTGCGTGTGTGTATCTGTGTGTGTATCGGAGTGCGTGTGTGTATCGGAGTGCGTGTGTGTATCTGTGTGTGTATCGGAGTGCGTGTGTGTATCTGTGTGTGTATCGGAGTGCGTGTGTGTATCGGAGTGCGTGTGTGTATCTGTGTGTGTATCTGAGTGCATGTGTGTATCTGCGTGTATTTATCTGAGTGCGTGAGTGTGTATCTGAGTGCGTGTGTGTATCTGTGTGTATCTGAATGTGTGTGCGTATCTGTGTGTATATGTGTGTATATCTGAGAGTGTGTGTGTGTGTATCTGTGTGTATATCTAAGCCTGTGTATGTATCTGAGTGAGTGTGTGTGTATCTGAGTGTGTGTGTATCGTGTGTGTATATATCTGAGTGTATCTGAGTGTGTGTGTATCTGAGTGTGCATTTGTGTGTGTGAGTATCTGAATGTGTGTGAGTATCTGAATGTGTGTGAGTATCTGAATGTGTGTGTGTGTATCTCAGTGCGTGTGTGTGTATCTCAGTGTGTACGTGTGAATGTATCTGAGTGTGTGTGTACGTATCTGAGTGTGTGTGTACGTGTATATGTATCTGAGTGTGTGTGTGTGTGTATCTGTGTGTGTGTGTATGTATGAGTGTGTGTGTGTATGTATCTGAGTTTGTGTGTGTGTGTAACTGTGTGTGTGTATCTGAGTGTGTGTGTGAGTGTATCTGAGTTTGTGTGTGTGTATGTATGAGTGTGTGTGTGTGTATGTATGAGTGTGTGTGTGTGTTTCTGAGTGTGTGTGTATGTATCTGTGATTGTATGTATCTGTGTGTGTGTGTGTGTATCTGAGTGAGTGTGTGTGTGTATCTGAGTGAGTGTGTGTAACTGAGTGCGTTTGTGTGTGTATCTGTGTGTGTGTGTATCTGTGTGTGTGTGTATATCTGAGTGTGTGTGTATCTGTGTGTGTATCAAAGTCTGTGTGTGTATCTGTGTGTGTATCTGTCTGCGTGTGTGTGTGTATCTGAGTGAGTGTGTATCTGTGTGTGTATCTGTGTGTATCTGTGCGTGTATCTGTGTGTGTATCTGTCTGGGTGTGTGTGTGTATCTGAGTGAGTGTGTATCTGTGTGTGTATCTGTCTGCGTGTGTGTGTGTATCTGAGTGAGTGTGTGTTTGTTTCTGAGTGAGTGTGTGTAACTGAGTGCGTTTGTGTGTGTATCTGTGTGTGTGTATATCTGAGTGTGTGTGTATCTGTGTGTGTATCAAAGTCTGTGTGTGTATCTGTGTGTGTATCTGTCTGCGTGTGTGTGTATCTGAGTGAGTGTGTATCTGAGTGAGTGTGTATCTGTGTGTGTATCTGTGTGTGTATCTGTGTGTGTATCTGTGTGTGTATCTGAGTGAGTGTGTATCTGTGTGTGTAGCTGTGTGTATCTGAGTGTGTGTGTGTTTATGTATCTGTGCGTGTGTGTATCTGAGTGTTTGTGTATCTGTGTATTTGAGTGTGTGTGTGTATCTGAGTGAGAGTGTGCTTGTATCTGAGTGTGTGTGTTTCTGAGTACGTGTATCTGAGTGTGTGTTTGTGAGTATGTGTGTATCTCTGAATGTGTGTGTATATCTGAATGTGTGAATGTATGTGTGTATCTGAGTGTGAGTGTGTGTGTGTGTGTGTATCTGAGTGTGTATGTATCTGAGTGGGTGTGTGTGTGTGTGTATCTGAGTGTGTGTGTGTTGTATCTGAGTGTGTGTGTGTGAGTGTATCTGAGTGTGTGTGTGTGAGTGTATCTGAGTGTGTGTGTGTGAGAGTGTATCTGAGTGTGTGTGTGTGAGTGTATCTGAGTGTGGTGTGTGTATGTATCTGAGTGTGTGTGTGAGTGTATCTGAGTGTGTGTGTGTGTGTATCTGAGTGTGTGTGTGTGTATGTATCTGAGTGTGTGTGTGAGTGTATCTGAGTTTGTGTGTGTGTGTATCTGTGTGTGTGTATCTGAGTGTGTGTGTGAGTGTATCTGAGTTTGTGTGTGTGTGTGTGAGTGTGTGTATCTGAGTGTGTGTGTGTGTATCTGAGAGTGTGTGTGTGTATGTATCTGTGTGTGTGTGTGTGTATCTGAGTGTGTGTGTGTGTGAGTGTATCTGAGTGTGTGTGTGAGTGTATCTGAGTGTGTGTGTGTATCTGAGTGTGTGTGTGTGTGTGTATCTGAGTGTGTGTGTGTGAGTGTATCTGAGTGTGTGTGTGTATGTATCTGAGTGTGTGTGTGAGTGTATGTGTATCTGAGTGTGTGTGTGTGTGTAACTGTGTGTGTGTATCTGAGTGTGTGTGTGAGTGTGGGTATCTGTGTGTGTGTGTGTATCTGAGTGTGTGTGTCTATCTGAGTGTGTGTGTATCTGAGTGTGTGTGTGTGTAACTGTGTGTGTATATCTGAGTGTGTGTGAGTGTGTGTATCTGTGTGTGTGTGTGTGTATCTGAGTGTGTGTGTGTGTGTGTGTATCTGTGTGTGTGTGTGTATCTGAGTGTGTGTGTGTGTGTGTATCTGAGTGTGTGTGTGAGTGTGTGTATCTGTGTGTGTGTGTGTGTATCTGTGTGTGTGTGTGTGTATCTGTGTCTGTGGTGTGTGTGTGTGTATCTGAGTGTGTGTATCTGAGTGTGTGTGTGTATCTGAGTGTGTGTGTGAGTGTGTGTATCTGAGTGTGTGTGTGAGTGTGTGTATCTGTGTGTGTGTGTGTATCTGAGTGTGTGTGTGTGTATCTGAGAGTGTGTGTGTATGTATCTGTGTGTGTGTGTGTGTGTATCTGTGTGTGTGTGTGTATCTGAGTGTGTGTGTGTGTGTATCTGAGTGTGTGTGTGTGTATCTGAGAGTGTGTGTGTATGTATCTGTGTGTGTG